>NW_019640822.1:0-234306 GCF_000599845.2 Trichogramma pretiosum
TTGCACCTCTGTCGGTAAAAAATGTGGGGTACAGACCACCTTAACGATTAATTTTTTTCTATCATTTCAGCTGTTACGCTTAAATACAACTGGAAATTCATAATGGCTAATACTTATGTGGGTGTTTTTTAGATTCCTAAGACCTTCAAAAACAATTCCCCCGTGTTCATAACATGCGTCCAATAAAAACACATACCGGTTTTTAGCCGAAAATTTGGAAGGTAAATTTCGGAATTGCTCATATACATAGACGCTGCGCATCGAGCTGACGTGTTAGAAAATGAGGATTTCATAAGCCGAAAAAAATTAATATGTTGCTATTATGTTTTTTTTTTTTCACAAAAAACACAAGATTTTCTGCATCTTCTGAGGACACATTTACGGAACTGCAAGTTTCCAAATTTAATTTAATCAGTGGTGTCCAGCTGTCAGTACAAATAAAGACTATTCGGCTCTCATCATTATGAATAAAAATATCCTTCTGATTTTTGGTGAAAAATTTTGATGGCTTATTTCACAGCTTTTATATAAAAAAAACTAACTATAATAATGAATTGTGAAATAAATAATGTTAATGCAGAAAATTTTACCTTGTGGTAAACAAATTTTCGCTCGCATTCTTCAATAATTGGCTGGGAAAAACAAGTCAAGATAATAAGTCTTACATCTACAAACTACAATTTATGCACATAACATCTTAGATGCTGCAGCAAAGTCGGTACCCACCATAATCACCACCTTGTTTAAGAATAAATTATAATAATGCTAACAAAAACTATTATAAATTAATGTTTAATAGCTTACCGAGGTGTTAGCGACGATAATACTCAAAGTAGCTCCCCGCGAAAAGAGGTATAACAACATCAAGTTACCCACAATCAACCCGGGGCATAGCGCGGTCGGTCGTTTTAATTATTTTTTCAAAAATACATATGTAACAGTACGTTTGTTAATGCTAACTTTTAAATATTTTCCTTTAGTATTACATAGGTAATCTGAAATTTTACACCCCATTAACAATTTCTCGACAATATGATATAGTTGAAATCAAATGAATTTTGTCAAGTATTCATTAAACTAACATTTTCGTTTTTTAAACTGTTAGTCTAGGGAAATGTTTGCAATAGAATAATTCAAAACTAAGGAGCCTAATTTTAAAATTCCTTCCTTTTCAAATTGTTGAAACTTTTAATCTCAAGCCACCAGAGATTGATTACTTAGCCTTGATAGTGATGAAATCAAATAAATTGGGATAATATTTCAGCATGGCTGAAAGTTTATTTTTCAAACCACAAACACACAGTAAAGTTTACAATACAATAATTAAAAAATTAATAACACCATTTGTATAAGTTTACATATGACTCTACTTGTCCAGACGTCTCGATTAAGTTCGAACTGTTCGCTTTCGTCATACTTTTAATAAAAATTAACAATAAAAATGTACAATAAAGTTAATGATCTTGAATGAAAATTTAGCTCTTCACCCAACAAAATTATATATGAAATTCCGTGATATTGTAAGCTTCGTATATTACACGTAGTCAGGCGAGCGCGCGATTTTTCCGCTATCAATAATCACAGAATTTGACTTTACCGATACTCTATAGCGGGGCGTCGACTACGCGAAGCTCGCCGAAAGACAAAGCCATGATGTTTTGGGGATAGGCACAGCTATGAGCAATCGCGATTCGCGTTATATATACTGCGAATAATAGACGAAAATACAACGCTATAAAGGTTGACGTTTGATTCGCCGACGCTTACGGCTAGACAAGTCAACGGTTGGTCAATCGTATTTTTTTTTACCATATAATCCATTTCATTTCGTAGCAGAGTTTCGAGAATTAAAATCGCTGTTTTCATTCGCGCATATCAGTGATAATTCTGCTAATCTCCTCGGTCGTCCGAAACACAAAATGTAATTCAACGAGACTGACTCGAAGTATTTGAGTGTCTTTTTTTTGTATTTCTAAGACGTTGCATTTAAATTTGTCTTGAAGATTCTGCACAAGAGCGTCAAAGTTCTGGTATTATTTTATTTCAATCAACAAGTTCGCCATAACCTCGATCATAATTTTTAGCCTGTGAAAAGGTATGTATCTTTTGCAATAAATCAACTTTTGTTAAGTTTTGCTATCATGATTATTGTTTTTTGAATTTTACTTGGCTGTTGTAATCTAATAGTAAATTAGCTGTACTGCATATGTTCAAAAAATTGATTCTACATTAAAATTCTGCTACTGCATTTTGTGAATATTGCATTGGTACAAAAAGCAGATGTAAAATATTCTCTTAGTACCATTTCTATTTGTCAAATATTTAATTATTAACTTCGTCATTAATATCTTGAATCAACCTATTTACTAGATCTTATCAAAGTGTATTCTTTAAAATGACTCACTCTGTAAATACCAATCATACAGTGTCTTTTAAAAAGCAATCTTTAAATCATTTTTTGTAATCCTTTTTTTCATCCACTTCAAGGGTTTTCTACTACTAAAATAACTTGATTTATTTTTAGACTACGACTTGATTTATCAAAATGGGTTGCACTGCTAGTCATCACAGTGATAAAGCTGCAGTTGAAAGATCGAAAAAAATTGACAAGAGTCTGAGAGCTGATGGGGAAAGAATTGCAAGCGAAGTCAAATTACTTTTGTTGGGTGCAGGAGAATCTGGAAAATCAACTATTGTGAAACAAATGAAAATAATCCATGAGACAGGATATAGCCATGAAGAATGTGAGCAATTCAAACCGGTTGTTTACAGCAACACAATTCAGAGTTTGATGACTATTATAAGAGCAATGGAGCAACTAAAAATTGATTTTGCCGATCCCAGTAAAGTTAATATTGCTAGACAGTTCTTTACAATTGCTTCATCTACAGAAGAAGGAGAACTGAATTTAGAATTGGCAAAATTAATGAAAAGTCTATGGACAGATGCTGGTGTCCAGTTGTGTCTATCCCGCAGTCGTGAATATTTATTAAATGATTCAGCTGCTTATTATTTGAATGCATTAGATCGAATTTCTCAACCGAATTACATTCCAACGCAACAAGATGTACTGAAAACAAGAATTAAGACCACAGGAATTGTTGAAACAAGATTTTCTTTCAAAGGCTTGAATTTCAAAATGTTTGATGTGGGTGGCCAGAGGTCAGAAAGAAAAAAATGGATTCATTGCTTTGAAGATGTAACTGCCATAATATTTTGTGTTGCTCTTAGCGAATATGATTTAGTTCTTGCTGAAGATGAAGAAATGAACAGAATGGTTGAATCAATGAAATTATTTGATTCTATTTGCAACAGCAAGTGGTTTGTAGATACTTCTATAATTCTCTTTCTTAATAAGAAAGATTTGTTTGCTGATAAAATAACCAAGAGTCCATTGACAATCTGTTTTCCTGAGTATTCTGGATCAAATACTTTTGAAGAATGTGCTTCTTATATACAAATGAAATTTGAAAACTTGAACAAGCGCAAAGAACAAAAACAAATGTATTCTCATTTTACTTGTGCTACTGATACAAATAATATTCAATTTGTTTTTGATGCTGTTACAGATGTAATCATCCAAACTAATTTAAGTAACTGTGGTTTACTAAGCTAATTAATATGACGAATTAGCATCAGCTGATTAAAAATGTTGTATTTTTATACAATACTACTTTTAAATATTCAATTTGAAAAAGCTAAAATATTATTTAACTTTTAAAATTATATGTTAATAATAACAGCAATCAAATTTAAAAAATAGTTTGAAACTAGTGATTGCACATAAATGAGTTAATTTTTTAAAATTATATTGTATAGTATATTTTTGATAATGAATGTTCATGTGAAAAAACAAAATTAACCATTTATTTGACTAAATGGGAACTCAATAGAACATAATACTTTCATGACAGAGATACTTCATTCATTTGAAGTTTTTAATTTATAGAAATCTTTACATTATACTATAAGCATTTTGAATTTATATTTTTCCAATAAAAAGGATATAAAATTTTATTCATAATACTTTTTATACAATTATTTTTGTAATTGATAGTTGTATACAAAATAATAAGTCTGGCTTTATATTATGTTCAAGCAATAATATACAGTGCAAAAATTGAAATTACTCATAATGAAATTAGGATAAGAAATGCATCAAAATATTTATTACTATGTAAATAATAACTAAGGAAAAAATTGAACGCAGACTTGACAAATATTTTTTGTATGAAATTTTTTTATTACATTTAACTATTTAAAATCACATAATGTATTTTTTATTGATACTAATAAATTTCATACATAAATTGTACTTTTTGATTTAACTTTTAACTATACTATTCTATGTCTAAATAATAACAAAACTACTCATATAAAATGTATAATTATATGGCAAATTCATTTATTTTACATTTACAAAAAACAAAGATCAATATTGCTCAATAGATCTCGTTACATTAATTTTTGTACATTATTGTTCGCAAAAATACAGTATTCTTATGAAAATTTTGTTTTTTAAGGACAAAACAATCTAAAAATAAAATAAAAACACTAATGATATAAATAAAATAAGATTACATGTCATGTTTCTTTAAAACTTGGTAGAGTAGTTTATGATCAGTTCATAGTAACTCTTATAATAATTTGTTAGTTCTTTTTGGATAATTTTTTAAATTCAACTATCCATAGTTTATACACAATTTTTAATTCATTCACAATTTCATTCGTTCATAATTAATTCATAATTTTCAATTCATTTTTCAAGAAAAGCCTTGAACTTAAAACTAATGCGTTTATGGTTTAAGCTTAACCAGAGTAACATTTTTAGATTGCATGCACCTATCACATGCCCATTCTGCACACACTTCATGCATTAACAAATCATAGGCAATCTCAGATAATCCTGTACAACGTCTGTGAAACCAGAAATTGCAACCAGATTCACATAATATAGCTTGATCATTTGCATGCACTTCTTTATGACAAACACCACAAGGTGATATTGGAGGTGCATTAGGATTTTGATGATTAAAAACCATAGGTTGATCAGGTGGGTAGACTTTGCCCGTTGTTTCCGGTATTGGCTTAGGTCCTAACGATCCTGGTCCTGGTAGGCCATGGGGAGATACTGTATTGCCAACATTTAATCCATGACTAGGTGGTTTCCCAACAGCTATGTTGTTGGAAATATTTCCCATTGGATTACCCATTGATGTTAATTGATTGCGTGGATTTAAATTCACATTGGACATATTACTCATTTGCGGCCTCATCATGTTCATGTTACCCATTTGGTTATTACCAACCATAGAATTTGCTACAGGAGAGTTTATCGGTGCATGTGGCATGTTGTGAGGTCTGTTCAATCCGGGACGAATATTATTCATGTGATTTGGAAGTGATTGCGGAGCACTGTGAGATATTGGTACATTTGGTTGATTCATTGCTGGCACGTTCATTGGATTATTAGGAATATGATTTGGACTCATATTATTTATTGGTGAGCCAATAGGTCCACCCATTGGACTTCCTATGTTATGATTCATTCCATTAATAGGACTGTTCATTCCTGGTCCATTTATTTGCGGGTTTATCATTTGATTCATATTCATATTAATTGATACATTCATCGAAGGTCCAATATTACCTTGTGGCATATTGGGTCGCATGCTGTTCATATGATTCATATTATTCATTGAATTTGGATGATTTGAATTTGGCATACTTCCCATTGGACCCATAGGGTTACCCATTGGTGGATTATTTATTGCATTCATGTTACCCATGTGAGACATAGCCATTGGGTTCATTCCTCTTATTTGTGGATTTCCCATGTGATGTTGTGGATGATGATGCATTTGTTGAGGTCCGTTATGAAGTGCAGGATTCATTCCTTGTGGTGGTGCGTCATCAAATGGATTACTAGCAACAACAATATCACCAAATCCAGATAAAGGCGGTGGTAAGAAATCTTGAATTTGTGGCCTTTGATTAGCTTGTTGTGCATTAGAGTTATTTCTTCTTTTCTTTTTAGGATTGCTGGGTCCTTGTGTGGTCGATGGTGAAGGAGCACCTACGCCTACTCCTAAGCCTAGTCCAATTCCATTCATATCCATATCTTAATTATGCTAAAACTTGCGAAAAAAAAATCAATTGAAAGTTTGTCCAATGGTATGAATCATGAAAGTTATTCTCATTGATTGATAAATTTGAAAGTAGAATATTCTAATATTTACAAATTGAGTTTAATGGAATTGATTGAAGCAAATTGTAACTATAAAAATAATCTTAATCAATACTATAATACTAAATGATACTTGAATTTATATCCTAATTAAATTCCTTTTTATAATAATAGTTAAAATTTACTACAATGCATGCGATTGAAATCACTATAAACTGTAATTCGAATTAATTGAATAATTATTTAAATAATAAATTAAATAATAAATGATGGCAAATGTTTAAGACCAAGTGATTTTCATAGTACTCGTACTATCTTAATAATCAACAAAAAAAATCAACAAATCTATCGTTCGACATCGGACACATAACCTATCGAAACACTGTAAACGGAGCAGTAGTGGGTGTAAAAAAAATCAACACAGCTATCGAGCATCCGAATTTAAAGGCCGATTGGGCTGCAATTGGATTGTATTAGACGCGCGGAAATGGATGTAAACGAAAGTATAAAAAAAAAAGTTGTAATCAAACTGATAAGGGCGCGAGGTCGGAGTTTCGAAAGAAAGTGTTAACGAAAAGAGAAACTTTCCTCACCTGGGCTCTTTCAAACTCAACAACAACGTCCGCTCGCTCTCACAGAGGCAGCGTGGTGCACGTCGAAGAAGCGAGAATCAATTCTGTCGTTCGCTGCTGCCGCATTCTCGCGTGACATTTGCCTCGATTTAATCCAAAATTAAAAAAAAAACAAAACACTGTACTCTTTTGCTCGGGCTTTATAATCTGGCACTCGCACCGATGTGTATACCTACCACAGCACTACATATATACACGTACGATATATACGTATGTACCATGGGTACATACAATAAGCGCGAGAAACGAAGTCGCCGCAGTGTACATACACTTATGTATATCCGAGAGAGGAGCGCGAAGAGACGACACACGACCGTGGGTACAATCGAGTCTTGCGTATTTTATGTGTACATACAGGAGCTGTGTCGCGCGGAGCCGCTTCGGAGCACTCTGCGCGTGCATATAACGAAGTATCACACAATTCGATCGTCTGCGAATCGTTCCTTTTTTTCTCTTCTCTCCGAACGCCCCCGAAAATTCACGCAGCCTCCGCGTGGACTATATACGATACAGCGTTACGGTTGATGGTATTGAGTATCAACAAATTGTAACGAGAAGTCGGAGCGCGCGCGTGTGTCGATCATTGGTTGCGAATACGTGCGTTTTTGTGTTCTTGATATATATAATATATATATGCCACGAGGCCTGTTCTACAGTCGCAGCAAAGATGACGCAGTTGCTAAATGCTGGAGACTCACTGTGTGCCGTGTGGCTGCATCAGGAATTAACTGCGCCGGCGTATTATACCGGCCACCAGAAAATCAGAAATAGACACGCAAGCCATCAAAATAGACACTCGTTTCATAAATTATATTGTGTTTTTTTTTTTTTTTTTTCTAATGATCTTTTATATTCGCTCTCCACGAAATTGAATTGAAAAAGAGTACTTATAATAATGCTAATACACGGAGTATAGGGCTCGCTTTATTGACTTGATTTATTTACCTCTTGCAAGTGACGATAAAATCAAAGTAGATTTTTAGCGGAACTAATAATTCCCAATCGTCATCTCGATCGACGACAGTTGATGACAGTTGACTCTTTGCACTCACAATACGCAATGCACGTTGAAGGTGCGATTTATCACTGCAATATTAAAGCTCGATAGGCAACCCGTGGATGCTGATGAAGATTTTCATCCTGAGCACGTGTTTATTACAGGGGTCCGAAGTGAAAGTGATGATTATCTTTTCGGCTCGATAATTATGAAAAGGATGTTAACGTATCAAAATACGTCCCTATCAGTGAGTATAATATAGATAAATATAAATTTGCATCGTAAAATGTTATTATAAATAAGGTACTGTAAGTTTGAAAGTCACAGCAGCTTTAATTGATATCGTTTTTTTCTAGAATGATTAAGACGTATTGTCAACAGTTCAAATGGTGGCGGCAACCAACCTGCAAAGCTATCAACAACAAACCCGTCGCAAAATGTGGTCAAAGATTACGCTGAAAATGTTGGTCTGAGGCTCGATAAAGAGCTTAATTATCATCCTTATCGTCAATTGACATCTCACGACATCAGAAATTGTCGATAT
Organism: Trichogramma pretiosum; assembly: GCF_000599845.2. Taxonomy (NCBI): domain Eukaryota; kingdom Metazoa; phylum Arthropoda; class Insecta; order Hymenoptera; family Trichogrammatidae; genus Trichogramma; species Trichogramma pretiosum. The sequence goes on from NW_019640822.1 coordinate 8,361, forward strand.
TCAGACCGTGGATCTACTTAAACCGTTGACTTTGTTTTGCCACCTGCAGGATTACGAATTAAGGGGTACTCGCCACCTAGCGGCTGAGGCTGAAGTTGATTATAATTGAATTTTTATGATCCAACGAAAAAACTAAAACAGTATTGAACCAGTCGTTTTTAATCAAAATGTTAAAATTGGAATGAAACATTACATTTGTTTTGTTTACTTTTACATTAAAAGTAATGTAAAAAATAATGAGCTGTTCGTATAGAAAACTACAAATTAATTTTCGACGAAATAACAGACGATAAGTTAAGTCTGGACGAAGGTCTTTTTTGATAGCATATATGCAAAAAAAGTAGATCGTTTCTATATTAACCTTATAATGGGATTAGTAAATATTCTCAGAAAACGTATAAATATATAAGCTTACTTTTATTGTAAAAAGATGTACACTTTTTGGCATTTATATAATGATAAAAAATTGAGTCATGGATAAAATTATCATTTCATCTCCATTTCTCTTCATTTTTGTTAAAAAATCGATAGTAGCGAAATTCTAAATAATATTTCACATCTCTAAGATATGAGAAAAACGTAATTGCGAAGTACGCGTGTTTTACGTAAAGCACCGAAAAGGATGATTATTTTCTTACAACACGCTTCGCAAACTCGACACGCGAAACGAGTATCGCGATCCATCCTCGAGAATATAAATTTATGATAAATCGAAAGCACATCGGTGATTACATATAGCAGTGCGTTATTGCCAAAAAGGAAAATTACAAATCCTACGTGAATTATATATATGTACAAGCCTATATACAGCCTACACACAGGACAAATAAATATCATCGTCGGCGGCTCTGCCTCAGTTGCTGTCCCGATGATTCTTGTATCTAACCCTGTAGACGTCGTCGTCGTCGTCGTCGTCGTCGTCGTCGGTCCTGTGCAGGGGCGCGGGCGAGGTCGGGCAGCTCTTGCTGGACGTCTCCTTGGCCGCAGCCGGATGCAAATCGACGAGCAGACTCTGCCGGCAGAGCATCGACACGGTGTTCATCTTGACGCCGGCTGCCGCACCGCTGCCGCCGCTGCTGCTGTCCTTGTTGGCGCCGCCGCTGCGCTTGAGCTTCGCACGGCGAAATTTGCTGGCTATTCTGCTGAGTGTCCCGGTGACCTCGACCACGCTCGAACTCGTCGTCGTCGTCGTCGTGTTGCCGCCGCTGCTGCTGCTGCTCTTTTCGATCTTGTTAATGGAATGCGTGATATTGTTGTTGTCGTTCGAGGCCGAGGACGCGCTCGACAGTCGCTGATAGGTGCGCGAGTCGACGTTGATCATGCCGGCGCTCGCTGACTTGACGAACTCGCTGTTCGAGCTCGAGGCTGCAGTCGCTGTTGCTGCTGCTGTTGTTGTCTCGGCGTTGTCGTTCATCGTCGTCAACGTGTCGCTGTGGCGATTACGAAAACGAGACTCGACCGTCGTCGTCGTCGTCGTCGCGTTGCTGCTGCTGTTGCTAACGCTGCACAGTGGATAAAAGTTGTTGGGCTCGCGCGAAAAAAAGTCGTCCTTGGCCTGCTTGATGCGTTGAGCTCGGACCCAACGCAACGGCGTCGTCGTCGTCGTCGAGTTCTCGCTCGGGTGGTACAAGCGCTTGTAATTGGCCTGATGATGATGATTATGATCGGTGTCGGTCTGCAGCGAGTATCGTTGATCCCGAGTCAACGACGCCGCAGCTGCTGCGCTAGACAGAGCGTCGAGCTTGTAGATGAGCTCCGGTGATATGTTACCGAGGCTCGTCGCTGCTGCTGCTGCTGCTGCTACTTCGTTGTGGTTGTTGCCGCTTGCCGCGGTGGCCACCTGCACCACGAACTCCGTCGACTGTTGAACGGAACCTTTAGCGGCGTCAACGGCCACGGTATCGTCGATCGCATTTTCCGCCGGCAGCAGCGAGTCGCAGCTACTCTTGATGGGCAAAATCGTGTACTCCTGCGCCAAGCTCTGCTGTATGTTGCTGAAAATTTCCGCGTTCTTCAGGCTGCTCTTTCGCCTCTCCTGATTCGTCATCATCATCCGCTGCTGCTGCTCGTCTTCCTCGTTGCTCATCGTCGTCGTACTGCTGCTCTTCGGAATCTCGGTTACCCGCTGTTGCTGTCGCTGTTGCTGTCGCTGTTGCTGCATCACGACACTGGTACTGGCGCTCTTTTCCACGCCATGACCCGGCCTCGCCGTCGTCGCCGCCGTCGTGCCAGTGGCCAGGGCTCGGCTCACCTCCTCCTGGTACCTCTCCATCTGCTGCCTGACGCGTCGCTCGCTGGTGGGCGAGCGCCAGATCGGCGAGCCGCTGCCGCTGCTCGCCGGACTGCTCGCGTCCTCCTGCAGCTTCTGATTGTAGCGCTGGATCATCTTGCGTATGCTCGGCGCGGGCGCGTCCTTGGGCGAGCTGCGCCGTTGCTGCTGCTGCTGATGATGATGATGATAATCCTTGCGCGCGAGTATCGGCGACTGCGGCAGCGGCGGACGCTTCGTTTGATCCCCGATGCACGGACAGTCGTGGCTGGATTTGCTCTTCTGAATGCTCGACTGCTGCTGGACTACTCCTGGACGAGCTGTCACGGCCGGCGAAGAGTTGGCGGATTTACTATCGCTCGTTGCCGCTACTACCGGCTGCTCTTCTCTCTTAGTTTCGTTTTCAGCTGCTGCTGCTGCTGCTGCTGCTTTGTCCTTGTTGCTGCGCCGACTGAACGGCGAGAAGATGATGCGCTTCGTCTTGACGAAGACGTTCGTCGACTCGGGCTTGACGTCGCCGCCGCCGCCGCTCGCTCGTTCCTTATTGGAGCCGCCGCCGCTGCCGTCGCGTATCCGGCGACGATCGCTGCAATTGTTTTCGCGCAGCGCTGCCGCGGACGAATGTCGCGTCGCGACCACCTCACCACCTCCGTGGCCGTCCTCGGAGCTGGAGATCCTCTCGTTCGAAGCGGTGGGCACGACGATCTTGTTCAGGGTGTCCTCGTTGATGATTATGCGCTCGACGCTCGGCACCTCGGCGAACTTCGAGACCGTGATCGCTGCCCCAGCCGTGTCCTGCTGTGCCTGCTGCTGCTGCTGCTGCTGTTGCTGTTGTTGACGCCATTCGTAGCCGACTTGGGTGTCGGTCAGTCGACGCGTCTTCAAGACCTTCTTCTGGCGCGTATTGTCGTTCACCGTGATCACGACGTCGTCCTCCGTCGCCGCCGCTGCATCGGTCTGATCCTTGTCGGGACGGTATAAGTCGTGTAATTTTCTCGCACCTTCGCTGCTACTGCTGCTGACTTCTAAGTCGACGCGCAAAAAATAAAAATTATCATTTCGAATTTGTTACGGTTTACGCAGTATACCTTTGGTTTCATCAGCCACGTATATGGCGGTGCTCTTCGCGCTCTTCTTCAAGGGCACGTTGTACGAGGTGAAATTATTAGCCCTCGACTTATCCAAGATCTCGGAGTCGCCGTTGACCCGTGGTAGCATTTCATTGATCCGTTGAGAAATCGACCTCTCGCGATCCTTGAAATCTGCCGCCGCTACTGCCCTCGCCGACGTACTTTTCTTGAGAAGCTAAACGGGAACGCATAGATTTTTCGAGTATTACGTAACAACTGTTATGAGAAACAATTTTCATTACTACCTCGTCCAATTTAGCCTCCAAGCTCGTCGCGACGTCGGACTGGCTGCTGGCGGATTCACCGGGCGACGGCGACGGCGGCTGCGGCGGTGGCTTCTTTTTCGCCACCTCATACTCCTCGCCTGGAACAAAAATATTCTAGACTGGACGTTAAAAAATTGAGCGCTGCTGCGTGCGAAAAGGGCACTTACCCGTGGCGGCTACGGAGCTGGCGCAGCAGGCCGCGTCCTCCTCGACGATGGTCTCGTAAACCTTCGTCTCGGTGGTCTTGAATTTTCTGAAATCGTTGTGTATACAAACTATATGAGTAAATAACTTTGAAAGGAAACGCGAACGCGATGACGTTGAACGTGTTTACCTCTTTCGGTTTTCGTCGTGCACCTCGGTGCTGTCATTATTCGACGGCGGCTGCTGCTGCTGCTCGAATTCCTGAACGGCGGCCGCTCTTCCGATCTCGTCGATTTCCATCATCTCCGTTCGCTTCTTGTAACGTCCATGATCTTTCTGGGATAAGAAAAAAAAAAGGCAAAACAAATTATACCCGCCTACTCGAGTCCATATGCATCGTCATCGTTATATTATCTATGATATAATATGGCCGTACGTAATGAGCCTCGCGACGGTCGTCGTCCCGGCGCACGAGTATCAGCGGGCCGGGCTCGTGGCTGGCCGTCACCGTGCCCACGGGCACGGCTATGCTCGTCGTCACGCTGGTCTGCACCGAGTAGACGGGCTGCTGCTGCGGCTGGAACTTGGCCATGGGACTGGCCGTCTCCTCGATCACGTCCTCGATGTCGACGATCACGGCCTCGGGCTCGTCCGAGTCGATTCCCGCCGCCCTCGTCAGCGACAGAAGCTCGTCCACCTGATCCTGATCCACCAGCTCGGTCCGCTTCGATTCGCATCTCTGCGCTCGCTCCAAAATGGCTTTTGCAAAAGGAAAAGGAAAAAAGAAGCGATACACATGGGAATGGAGGTAAAAATTAAACGCTAACTGAAACTTATTATACGGCTGAGATCATTTCACCGCAGAATCGCGGATCAATTCCAAAAAATTTTTGGGGTGTTTTGATGTATACACGGAGAAAATAATACAACAAATATTGTTAGGATTCACAGTAAAAATTACTATTCTAAATAGTAATGAGGTAACATCGATCTATTATCAGGAATTTTGATAATATTAAAACAAATATTCTTAAAGGTATTAAATATTCTAATAAAACTCGGTACAATAATTGCTATAGTGTATAGTAAAAATTTTACTGTAGTAAATTTTATTTTATAGTTACATATTATATGTTAAGAAACATAATACTAAATAATACGATCTTAGCAAATGTTGCTGTACAAGCACGAAAAAGTACACTTTGTATAGCAAAATTTGCTATGCGTACAGTAACTTTTCTTGTGTGAATGAACTTCCAATATCATGGCTAGATGTCGCTTTGCATACCCGCAAGTGGCTAAAATTTGAACCAGCTTACTATATATAGAAGATGAAAACACAATGATCAAGCTTAATAACATGTTATACTATATGAGCGTGCGATTAGTAGTAGTATTAGGTTACTTAGATTAGGTAGGATTAAAATACAGCGAGCGTGCGGTTAGAGTTTGATACGACTAGTCCCGAAAATAATGAAATTTCCAAAATTGTCATTCAAAAAATACGCCTTCAAACCTCCAATGAGATCAAATCAATCGATTAATGAAAAAAAATTTTTATTCTAAATTTCATTAACCCACGGAAAATTTAATACAGTTTATATCAATGATTATTAATCTGTATAAGAAAAGTTACTATTCAAACAAGAAACATTACTACTCATAATATAAAAATTACTGTAATAAATAGGAAATTTTGATAGAATTCAAAACAATAAATTTTTCCTACATTGAATAGTAAAAATTACTAAAATGTGTCGATGTCACCTCTTTACTAGATATTATAGTAATTTTTACTGTGAATTCTAACAATATTTATTATATTTTTTTCTCCGTGTAATAAACAAGTTCCCTATGATTAGTTAGTTTTATTGGGTCTTGATGTCAATATCTACAATTCGTTTTCTCTTTTACTCAATAATTTTTGTGATTGATGTTTCAACTCGGAAAAAAACGTCCGAGAATGAAAAACCTTATAATTAGTCAAAGAATCACTTGAATCCAGAGGTCAAAATTTGACGAGTTTCTTACGGACTTCATACACGATCTCTAAAAATCTTCTCTTAATTTCTTATTTTTGTTTCCTCTTACAAGTGACGACACTTGTAAGAGGAATTGTTTTGTTTACTTTTACATTAAAAGTAATGTAAAAAATAATGAGCTGTTCATATAGAAAACTACAAATTAATTTTCGACGAAATAACAGACGCTAAGTTAAGTCTGGACGAAGGTCTTTTTTAATAGCATATATGTCAAAAAAGTAGATTATTTCTATATTAACGTTATAACGGGATTTGTAAATATTCTCAGAATATGTATAAATATGTAAGCTTACTTTTATTGTAAAAAGATGTACACTTTTTTACATTTATATGATGATAAAAAATTAAGTCGCGGATAATATTATCATTTCAGCTACATTTCTCTTCGTTTCTCTAAAAATCTGAACCGATTCAGACATATTTTTGACTCATTTGAATCATTTTTTTTCTTCAAAATATTCCTTATTTATTTAGAAAGCCACAATGGTTTGTGAATAAAATAGAAAACGATTTCTAAAATAGACTTCGAAGTCCAATAGAACCAACTAAGCTTAAGGAATTTTCTTAATACGTACCCGGGAACCCCAAAAAAATGTTTGGAAAAGACCTGTGATTCGGAGGGTCAGGGAAGATCTCCATCGCAAGTATTATTCTTTTTTTTTTGGTACCTGGTTTCTCTAGATTCGTCAGATCGGTCAAGGACACGCACGACGCCTGTCGATTGGCCGCCTCCTCGCGCGAATCTTTCTCCGTCACGCTGCTCATGGATTTGGAACGCTTCAAAACCGCCGGGTGATTTTTGTCTGTGAAGCAGAGGAAAACGAATGTAATCGAGTTGCGAAAAATCTGAGGCTCGATAACGAATGTATCTAGAACCCGGCGCACATTTGAAGCTCAGGCTCTCGTCGCACGAGTAGGTCTTCTGTATGGGATCGAGCAGCTGGAGCGTCGAGGACTCGGGCGCGATGCCCCGACTCCTCTCCCACTCGAATATCTTCTTCTTGAACTCCTGCGAGATGCCCTGGAACTTGAGGTAGCTGCCCGTCGACGTTTGAACCAGGATCTCTTTCTTGACGTTGTTGCTGTTGGCCGCCAGACGCCGCGATCTCAGCTCTCTTTGCCTAATTTCGAAGTGAAAATATTACTCGAAAAAAAAAGCTCGAACGACGATTAATAATAACAGCGATGACGATGTAATCACCTTGACTTTTCCCGCTGCTTTTCCCTCTGCTTTTCCATTCTCGCCTGTTCGAGCTCCAACGAGCGGATGAATTTGTCGAGAGGCTGAAATTCCTCCTCCTCGATCGTGCTCCATCCTTGATCTCGAAAGTTGGCTCGAGGTGGCGTCGCGTCGCTCGATCGACGCGGCTGCTGATGCTTTTGTTTACCGCCACTTTGTTCCTCGAAGTCCGAGCGGCCGGACTTGATTTTTTTCCACTCCTCCATCTTCTTCAGAAATTCTTCCGACACGCCCGTCTTACCTGCAGCACACATCATCACGTTTATTTTCGAGTCAATTTCTTTTGTGCTTGAAAATTCATCGATCGTAATTAAAACGAAAAAGAGAATTGTATTTCACGCGATCCCGGAAAATCGCGGCTCTTTTACTTTCGACAAACAATGCAAAATTCGAGTTCACGTTCTCGTATTCTTTTCGAACGGCCGTTATTATATAGCATTTATTTACGGAGTGTTCAATTTACCGCGAAGGATAAAAATAACTCGTATACGTCAATCAGTTTTTACGTTCCTCAATATCGAAAAATATCGCAAGCTCGGTTGCTCGGAGAGTCAGAGCTTCATCTGTTGTTCAAGCTCGCCGCGGAAGAAAAAAAATAATCATGATAATAATTTTAAATCGCGTCGAGTGTGTATAATATACGTGTAATGATGCCTGCGCATTATCGTTTAAAATTTCTTTAAATAGATTGAAACTCGCGGAATAAACGCACAATACTTCTGGTCATTGTGACTTATTGTATACATTGGCGTCAGAAGTGCCAGTTTAGCTATTTTGTGGAATTTTGTTCGAGTTTCACGTCTAACTGCGGTCAACAGCTGATCATTGATTTTAAAAATAAATTGCGTTCTTTAAATAATGATAAATTTTAAATGAGTTTAAAGTTACATTTAAAAATTATATTTGCTCGTGCACTGAAATCACAATTTTTTTAGCGGATCCATTAATTTTATATTATTTTGATTGATTAATTTAGTCAGTAGGCACAGAGGGTAGATAAAATAAGAATAAAAACAATTCTAAACAAATTAATGATTCAATTTTGATTTAATTGATTTATTTGACATTAACATTGAAAATAAACAAAATTCAATAACATCAGACATTAAATAATAATTGACATAAAAAAAGTAGATATTGAAAATATGCTTATTGCCATCACAATTTTTGGACTGCAACCGCTAAGCAAATATTCAACAGATCCTTGAACGTTAGCTTCTCAATGATTATTTCGCAGCAAACAATTGGCAATTGGTTGCTCGTCAGCTCCAAGAAAGGATCTAGTGTCGATCGTTGGAAAAATCGTCGGAATAGTTGCTCGTACAGATGCACAACACAGGCCACAGCGCTCTTTTCAGGGAGGCGCCAATAAGTAATCTTCTGCACGAATTTGTAGTAATCAGTATACGTGAATAATTTTTCCGCATCTTCGGGTTGAAAGCGGACCAGGTCGTATAGCGACAGATCCGAACGCATCATTTGCTTTTTTGCAATTCTCGCGAAGTCATTGTCTTCATACCAGCACTTATCAAGATCCACTGAATGCTCGAAAAATCCGTGCTTGGCGAAAAATTTCATGATTGTAAGGACATCGCTTCGGTCCACTTCGTATCCTTTCATCTTTAAACGCTCGACCACGGCCAGAGCACCAGTCGCTTGATGCAAATAATTCTTACCATACAAATTATTTCTACATTCAGCGAAAACAAGAAAAGAATCATTTCTCGAGCTAAATCTATCACCAAAGTAACTGTCAGCGGGGAAAACAAAGCATGACAGATCAGCACCGTGATTCAGGAGTTCATCTACCACATCCGGCAAAAAATTCGCCACAGCCCACTGAAGTGGCGTCCGGCCCAACTTGTCCTTAGCGTCGATCTGCACCAGCTGACGATTTTCCAAATTTATCTTGAAGAATAATTTCGTCAATTCGACATAATTCTGATCAGTATAATAAGATTTACTTTTGCAAATAATGTGCAACGGTGTCGATCCTTCCTCGTTGGCCAAGTTCAGACTGGCGCCTTTTTCCAAAAGCGATTCGACCAACTCCTTTTTAACGCAGCCCAAAACCATGTATCCCGACGTGTCACCCGACTTCGAGCCCAGGGCCACGTGCAATGGGGTATCTCCAGATTTGTCTTGAACATCGAAGTACACTGGATGACATTCAACATTAGTCATGAATAACTCGAATAAATTTTTAATTATGTTATCATAGTCTTCGATGCTGCATATAATGTGCAAGGGAGTCAATCCGTCGTTGTTGGTTAAGTTGGGATCGGCGCCATTTCTCAGCAGTACTTCGATAAGCGCATTTCTATCACGATCATGCACAAATTTCAGAACCAAATGTAGAGGCGAATCACCTGTTTCTGGCACGAGGCAATTGGGATCCTGCCCAAACTCGAGGAACTTTTCGATGACATCTTTAGAGCCTCTCTTGCAGGCCGCATGAAAATGCGTAAACCCAGATTCGTCAATGTAATTTATGTCAAACCTGTTGTATATTTTAAAAAGAATACGGACTAAGCCCAAGCAACCCTTTTGTCTAGCCGCAAAATGCACAGCAGTAAAACGACGCAACACTGGCTGGCCGTCCTTGTCGACGTCGGGCTCGTCCTTGAAGCCGCTTCGAGCCATAAAATCGACCAATTGATCCACTTGATAATTATCGTCGTGAAAATACCAGTGGTCTATGGCACCGATGAGAATATTGTCAATTTCCTCATTCAGAAAAATGTCCCGAAGATCAGGAAGTTTCCCATTCCAATCTCTATTTACTAAGAAACAGTACAGTTGATTGAGAAATTTTTTCCACTCTTCTTCAATCCCCCAATTAACCTCTTCTCGCATCGTTTTTAATGTTTTTAAAATTTCTAGATTGCTTTGGGCCATCGTTTAGCACTGCACTCACAACACAATACACGGTCACAAATGATTTAAGATACCTTATTGATTTCACTTTTGTTTTTGACGAGAATCACTCGCTGCGAGGCCAATGCGATATTTCTTTGTTAGCGCTGCGATGTCTTGACGTATGTACTGTGTCTGTGTGTGGTCCTTCGACTGAGCAACTCGCACGAAACTGGCACTATACATGGAACACGAGCTTGAGCGCGAGCGAACGACGCATATTGACGCAGCGGCATTCCCAGAGAGGAGAGAGAAAGAGACGTCGCACAAAGGCCTGCAGCGCCGAGCTTACATTCGCTGCGGTCAGCGGTATAGAATCGAGCTAGCAGAATGCTAACAAATAAAGACTTGATACTCTTCGTGGATGGAGCACTGCGTGGCGGCAGGGCTGACTGCACGAGCCAGCGCCCTACTCGTCTTGTATCAACTAAAGGTAACGATTACAAAGAAAAAAAAATGGAAATAATATGAAAAAACAAAACGAAATTAATTAACATCATACATCGAAAAATACTGAAAATATGCTCATCGCTATCACAAATATGGGTCCGTAGCCGCCAAAAAAACATTCAACAAATCTTCGTTCATTAGATTATCCAAGATCATGTCGCAGCTAAGAATCGACAATCGACGGCGAGTCAGCTCCATCAGAGGATAAAGTGTCCAACGCCGTAAAAATCCTCTCGATCGCATCTCGCACAGGTACGCGAGGCAAACCACCTCGTGCTCTTCCGGGAGCTGCCGCGACGTCATCGAGTCCGCGAACTCGTAGTAGTCCTCGTGCGCGAGTAATTTCGCTGCTTCCGTGGGTGGCAACTTTATCAGGTCGTGGATCGATAGGCTCGGTTTTATCTTCAATTCTTTCGCTCTCTTCGCGAACTCCTCGTCGTCGTACCAACATTTCTCGAGATCCACCGACGTCTTGAACACTTCGTACTTGTCGAACATCTCCGCTATCATCAGGGCGCCGCAGCGGTCCAGCTCGTATCCTCCTCTCTTCTCGAGGCGCTCGACGACGATCAGAGCGTCGAGCACCAGACTAAATCGAGAGTAATACCGCGACGACGCTCGATCAGCGTGGCGCCGTCTCTCGAGCAATCCGTCGCCGAAATATCTCGTGTAGGGAAAAACGAAGTCGGTCGCTTTGGCGCCACGATCCAGGAGCGCCTCGACGACGTTCGGCAGCAGACTCGCCGCGGCCAATTGCAGCGGCGTCCAGCCCCACTTGTTCCGTGCGTCGATCCGAACCTCCCGCTGAATCTCGTCGCTTATCTTGAAAAACAATTCCACCAGGTCGTCGTCGGCGTCTCGGTTGCAGACGACGTGCAGCGGCGTCTCTCGGCTCTCGTTGGCTAAATTTGGGCTGGCGTTATTTCGCAGCAGGCATTCGACCGAGTCGCGGTGGCCACGACGCAGGGCGTAGTGCAGCGCTGTGTTACCCTCGTTGTCTCGCGCGTCGACGAGCACCGGCGGTCGATGACTCTCTTTGCCGAGCTCCAACAGCATCCTCAGCGAGTCCGCGTCGCCTCTCTCGCAAACAACGTGCAGAGCAGTCGAGCCTCTGTGGTTGGCCAAATTCGGATCAGCGGCGCCGTTCGTCAGCAGCCATTCGGCCACCTTCTTGTGGCCGCGCTCGAGAGCCAGGTGCAACGGTGCGTCGCCCGAGTCGTTTTGGGCGTCGACGTCCGGCACCGTCCGCTGCATCTTGTCGTTGACGTAGTCGAAGAACACGTTCAAGAAAGCAGCCGCCGACTCGTCGTCGGGGCCCCTCGCGCAGATACTGTGCAGCGGAGTCCATCCATCATCGGGCAGCGCCGCGTTAGGATCGGCGCCGTTCTTCAGCAGCAGCTCGGCCACCTTGTAGCGACGACGGTCCAGAGCCAAGAGTAGCAACGAGTCGCCCGTCTCTGCCCAAACGAGATTGGGATCCTGGCCGAGCTTGAGAAATTTCTCGGCCACGTCGTCGCAGCCGGACATGCAGGCCACGTGGAAGTGCGTCAGGCCCGTGTCGTCGCCGTAGTTCGCGTCGAATCTGTCGTAAATCTTGAACAGCTCGCGGATCACGCCGTCTCTGTTGGGAAGCGCGACGACTTTGGCCGCGCGATGTATCGGTGTGGCGCGACGACACAGCGGCTTGCTGTCTCGGCCGTCGACGTCGGGCTCGTCCCTGTAGCCGCTGCGAGCCACGAATTTGACGAATCTCTCTCCCGGATGATCCACGTCGTAGCTACTGCCTCGGTAATTCGTAGCTTCCCAGAGAAGACCGTCGATCTCTTGCCTCAGAAAGACGTCGCGGAGATTCGGAAGTTTGCCCCGCCACGCGCCGAGCAGGTCGTTGAGTCGACGCACGAGCTCGGCTCGCTCGTCCTCGATCCACCAATTGATCTCTTCTCGCATGGCTTTCATCCTCGTCAAGCTGTCTAGATTGTTTAGGGCCATGGTCGTTGCACTGCACTCGATGCACGAAATACACACTGTCGCCGCAATGATTTATGGCCGTAAAGCGTACCGACTATTATCATACAGTGCGCGACTCTACGATCATCTGTGTGAAAAATGTAAACACGCGCGCGAGCCTGTATAAAAGATACTAAATGCAGTTGGGTCTTTCTGCTACTGTCCTCGTAGCGGGGAGGCATGTCTTGCAACGAGTGCGATAGAGACAGCTCCGATTAGTACAGTGTGACACTTAGATCCGACGCGCGGGAAAAACGTAAACATATATGACAAAGTCGGGACTCTGTCCCATGCTAGCCCGTGTACTATTGTCACTATTGTCGTACACATCTTGTACACGCACGCAGGCGCGCCGTTATATTTCGCTGATTTTTTTTCATTTCATCTCATGCGTTTTTGTATACACATAAATCTTCGCTCGACCATTCCGACGAATGCGAGCACGATTTAAAAAAAACGTTATTAAAACATCTTACCGATCTCGCTGTACGAGGCAGCCGGCTCCCTGCTGTTGTTGTCGCCGCCGCTGGACGAGCTCTTGCCGTTGGTCCGCCAGATCTGCCAGTCGCTCAGCCGCTTGCGAAACAGCTGATTGTCCGGCGAGCTGGTCGTCGCCGCGCCGCCGCCACCCTGCGTCGTCGTCGACGTCGTCCCCTTCTTCATGCGCTTCCACTCCTGCAGCTTCTTCTTGAACTCGGGGGTCAGTTGCTCCTCGCCCATCAGCAGCATGTTGGCCGAGTCCTTGTCCCTGGGCGAGGTCGTGCCCACGCTCCGACTGCTGCCGCATTGCTGCTGCTGCTGATGCTTCTGCTGCTGGAGTCTGTTCCACTCGACTATCTTGCGATTGAACTCGACGCTGAGCTTGTCGTGGAGTATCTGCGCGTTGCGCTGGATGTCCGTCTGGACGTGGGTGGGACTGGCGCCGCCGCCCGAGCAGCCGTAATTGTTGTTGTCCAGGTCCTCGGCCGAGGCCGAGTAGCCGCCACCGCCGTCGGTTTCTAAGCAGTAATAATGGATTTTTCTTAATTTTGATCGGTTGATTTCAATGATTCGTTCGGTAATATCGAAATGTAATCACTGTTGAAAAAAAAATATAATTTAAGGCGGATTTAATGTAAAATTAGAAATTAAAATTAAAGTGATCTTCAGTGAATGTTAGGTACTTTCATATGAAATCATAGCCGAAAATTAATGCTTCAATTGCGATTGAGTTTTTGCGTTAGTTGTACAAAAAAATCACGGGAATCATAATTAAAGCCAGTATGCTAGATGGCGAGCATCCCATAATTCGTTAACCTGCAAGTGACAAAGTGAAAATTTATATATATATATTTTCGCGGCCATTCCTCGAAGTAGTACCTCCCCTTTTTCTTGGTTTCATCCTAGGGCCGTGGGCTTAATTTAATCAACAAACAGATGAAACCCATCGTTCAATTTTTTTGGTTTCGAAATTCGAAATGATGTCAATGAATTTTCAGACCGTAGAATATTACAAGCTGTGACTGGAAGGGGTACGTAGTAATTTCTGATTTTCAAAATAAAGAAGATCAAACAGAAACGAAATCAGAAAGTGTCGAAAATGGGCGTCGACAAATTTAAGCATTTCTCGTTCAAGTCTAATTTTTTATCAATGCTGTATATGGGCTATATCGCATCAACTGTCGCCCCCCCCCTTGGATCAGAGTTGTAATTTGATTTTCCATATTTTATTCTGCTTTCCAAGAGTGAATACGAAAAAATGATTAAAACGTGATTTTATATGTAAAATTTGATGAGGAATTCAAATTTGATGTCAAAAATCATGCTCATAAACTCCAAGTACCTTAATTTCTAAATTTCGGCTTCAGTGGCAAAAATAAACATGTTCGTATCCAGCGATATGGACAATATTGTAATATGTTCATCGATACACCAAAATACAACTTCTGATAAATTTTGGTAATTGGCAGACGAGCAGAATTCATTATTGACCTTCATATGTGTCAAAAAACATGGTTTTTCTCTAGATTTTCTCTATTCTTGACTCATATCATGTTCAATAATGAATTCTGTTTGTCTGCCAATTACCAAAATTTATCAGAAGTTGTATTTTGGTGTATCGATGAACATATTACAATATTGGCCATATCGCTGGATACGAACATGTTTATTTTTGCCCCTGAAGCTGTTTTTTGGGAATTAAGGTACTTGGAGTTTATGAATATGATTTTTGACATCAAATTTGAATTGCCCATCCAATTTTATATAAAAAATCATGTTTCAATCATTTTTTCATATTCACTCTTGGAAAGCAGAATAAAATATGAAAAATCAAAACAAAAAGAGGGGGGACAGTTGACGCGATTTAAGCCCATATATATAAGCATCACTGAAAATTCGCTCACTTATCAATTGTAACTCATTTTAATGCGTTGTCAATGAAGCACTCTTTCTCAAATTTAGTTAGTAGTTAATAATACTTAAAACTTAAAAATTATTAGAAATTCATAAAAAAAATCATTAGATTTAATTCGAATATTACATCGATTTTCATGATTTTACTCGAAATCGAATTCACCTCCACTTTTACATCGAGCAATAACGTAAATATTTTCTACGATCTGCAATGGCATTCGCGCGATGCAAAGTGTATTATAGGCCCTATATACTTGAGCGCGATTGCAGTATTGAAACGTCAGCGAGCGCTCGCGTAATCATTTTAAAGCTCATAAATCAAGTAGCAGCAGCTTTTATTGCGCAAAATAGTCTTAAAGACACTGCGCGCTCTCTCTCTCTGGCGCTCTCATTGTCAACTGTCGAGCTGACGCATCGAATGGATGCGCATATTAAGTAATGTGTTTTTCCTTTCTCGAGGGCACGAAAAGTGTATAGCACACAGAGTACGGAGCTGCATTCCGCGTGCACACACGCACACGCGCGCTTCAGTCCACGTCTTTCCACGAAATCTCGAAAGCCAGAGAGAGCTCAAGAGTCGTAAACGCGCGTGGCTAATTTAACGAACTCGCGTATATATATATTATGAAAGGCTAGTGCGGCTGCCAGACACGCCGCGCTTGTGTCCGAGCTTTATCGTACACTCGAAGCTCCAAAAAGCTCGTATATAATAAAAACATTACATTTCCGTGCGCCGAGAGCAGTTATAAACAATATATCGAGCCGAGCGATGTGCGTATTTAGTCGTCGATCGTTATCGACCTGCACCGCCTTTGATCCTCGTTCTCGCTGACTTTTGGCTTTTGTATTCAACGCGATCTTCGAGTGTCTTGCATTATTATCGTAAGAAATCGTAGAAAGATGGACGTACTCGATTTATTATCGCTCAACTCGATATTTTTTTTTTCAACGAAACATCTCGGACTGCGCGTACATCAACCGAGCGAGCTTGCAGCGATCGTATGATCGGAAAAGAAGAAAAAGAGAGCGAAAAAGAATAACAACGCTTCTTTAGTATTATACGCCCCGCATCCGTGCTCGTGTATGCGTAATACGATATTTTCTCGCGCGCGCGGCTTTAATACAATAATATACATTGTGTTTGTTTTGGCGGCGGCCAACTGAACGCTGTGGCGGGGCGTGTGCGAAACAGTCGCTTGTCGCGATCGATCACGCGCGCGCGCGAGGTGATAAATCGATCGTCGCGTCACCGGCTACTCACGCGCACCGCGACAACAACGATGTGAGGTTATCTCGCGCGGCGACTTATATACCAAAAAAGCTCCCAAAAAGAAGAAAAAAAACCAACGCCATTATTTCGGAATAATAAAGATGCTGTCGCGGTGCTCGAAATTCTTGTTATCCACGTCATCGTCGAAAAATCTTCTCGTCGTCAATGGCATCAATAGCAGTAACAATAACAACGATGCCTGGGCCGGTCGGCTTCTGCGAGGCGTCCTGTTCAGCAGCTCGCCCCGCGTGGCAGCCGTCAAGGGCGTGCTCTGTCCCCGGCCGCAGGAGACCATCAACACGCTGGGCAAGAAGTTCTGCAAGTTCAAGGAGGCGGCGAGCAAGTGTCCGCAGTCGGCGAAGCTCGAGTGCAAGCCCGATCCCTGCCCGAATCGACCGGTAAAGATGACAAAAAAACTAACGATATCCCTTCGAGGCTGTAAAAAAAGCTCCGCGCCTCCGCAAGCTCCAGTTCCGATTCGGGTTAAATCCGTCTCTCTCGGACAGAGAGATAATTAACGCGCGCGTATGTACGTACACGGATTCGATTGGCCGAGGCGATAAATGAATCACGCGTGTATACCTTATACGCGGCGTATATCGCGCGGAGCTTTCAACGCGTGCCCGCCTCGTGTACTATTATGATGATGTATAGCGTCGAAGCAGCTGCGTCGACGACGACGGCGCGAGGGGCCACAGTCGTTTTAGCCCGTATAAAAGAGTCCAGTGTACGACTTTATTCGACCGATTTCCGCGCGCGCTATAACACGCACACCGACTTTACGAGGGCAACGGCCCCTCGGCGCGCTTAGCTATACGCGATCGAATCAAAAGTTAATTTTTGGATCGTAGTGCGAGAACGAGGTGAAGAATCCGGCCGAGGCCTTCAGACGGGCCATGGAGGACGTGCGCTGCAAGGCCAAGAGCCTGAACGACTTCGTGGCGAGCGAGAGCCAGAAGATAATCGGCGATCTGGACGCGCGGATGATCGACATGAGCAAGGCCCAGCTGGCGGCCAGGAGCAAGCACCTCGCCGAGCTGGAGCAGAGGGTCGACGAGCTGGAGAAGCTGAGCCTGGTGTGCGGTCGCGAGCGAAGAAAGGAGGCCTACTCGATCGGCCTGAGAATCAACGAAAAGCTCCAGGTACCGTTATACGGAAATTTTCGCGCTTGGCAGCCGATCGAGGAATAATCCCCGTTTATTCGTTCACTCGCGCAGACGTGGGAGTGCGAGAACGCGGCCGGCCGGCTGGCCGTGAACAGGCGCCTCGCCGAGCTCGCGGACTGCGTGCACGAGCGCACCAACACCCTGGTGAGGCTGGTGCAGACGTGCCGGGGCAGCCGCAGCGGCCGAGACATGCTCGCGTGCATCGCCGAGGCGCACAAGCAGGCCGCCTGCATCTACGATCACGCGCAGCATCACGCGCGCGAAGAGATCAAACACACCGAGGCGATGAAGGCCCGGGCGCTCGACGAGAATCTCGCCGAGGCCGAGAAATTCATGAGGCGGTTCGAGGTGCGGGCGCGCGACTTTTTGAAGCGGCTGGACATGGATGGGCAGGAGTTGCAGAGATCGTGCAGCAAGAAGGAGAGGGAGGAGAGCGGCAGCCAACGGAAAACGGATTGATCGATTCGATCGTTGCTGCTCACCGTCGAAGAAGGAGGAGATGCGGCTGGGACTGGGCGGCACCGAGGACGCGCCCGACAGAAAGGCCCGCTTGACTTTGTTCCACTTGGAGTCGTGGCGCTGGAGATGCTGCTGCTGCTGCTGCTGCTGCGGCTTCGACGACGAGTTACCTCCGCCATCGATGCCTGCCGACGACAACGACGTCGGGAACATCGTTATCAGAGACTTTCGCCTCGTCGGAATGGCGACGCCGTAGCGATGACGATTGCACGGCTGTCGCTTGGGCGCCGACGAGGTCGAGTCCGGGTCCTCCGAGGGCGATCTCTCGGAGGCGTCGGTCGCCGAGTTCGAGTGCTGACGATGACGACGATGATGAAACGACCGCGAAGTCCTCGGCGAGGTGGACTCGGGCGACGAGACGCTGCGCAGCTCCTCGCTGGACGGCAGAGTGAGGGTGAGGGTCGGGGTGAGACGTCGCGAGCTCGGCTCGAGATCGACCTCGGCCACGGGGCTCGCCGGTTTGCTCGTCTGCGACGCCGACGAGGACGGCACCTCCAAACAGATACTCGTCGCGTTGGTGGTGGTCTGCGATCGCGACACCTGCTGCTGCTGCTGCTTCAGATTCTGATCGGAGCCCACCGTCTGTGGATGAAAAGCAAAAGAAGCAACGATCGTTACTACAGGCATACTGTGTGTCGTGATCGGCGATTGGGTCGACCTAACTTCGTTCAATATTTCCGACGACTCGAGGCTGGAGATCGAGTAGCCGTCCTCGCTGTTTCGAGGACCAAGCCGATGCTGCGACTGCTGCGGCGGAATCGGTCGTCGGTAGCTTTCCTTGCGCGACTGAATGATCTCCTTGACCTTGCCCCAGGCCGTTCTGCGGCTCGGGTCCGAGCGTCTGCAGAGCATACTGTCCTGCGCGTACACAACACGACAAAATCCATCAAGTTCATCGCTGACACGAATAAAAAGCTCGTTTGCACAAAAAAAAAGTTTGATTTTTTTTTCTTTTACCCTGGACAGTTGCGCGATGCCGTGTCTCGCCGAGGGTACGACGAATTCGCCGTCGTACGAGGCACCGCTGCATCGCCGCAGATGCTGCTGAACCGCGATCGTCTCTCGTATACCAGGACTCTTGCTGCTTTTCCTCTCGCGCAGACCTATTTTTAAATCGTTCATTTTTACCGTCAACTATTTTCAAATTATGTACGTTATTATCATTGTTTTACAGCAGTCAAAGACAGCCGGCTGACAGAAAATCGTCACGCGTGTTAACGTAGAGTGAAATTAAAATTACCCCCGAAAAAAAAAAAATGAAAATTCTTTCGACATACATAAAAAGCTCTCGTGCAGCATTAAATGTCTTACGCGTGCGCCTGTGCGTATTATAATTATTATGGTTGTAATAAACGCGTTGCTGCCGCTGGCACGAGCGTATACGATAAATCGTTCTTTCTTTTCTTTTACATCTTTTTTTTTCTCTGCTCACTCGCGTGCCAGAGGCCCTCGCGCTCGCGATTGTTTGCACAATCGAGTCGAGAGAGAGAGTGCTGATAGAAAAACGTTTCAACAAATCGCGGAAAACAAATCTCCCGACTCGTTTCAATGCCAAATCTTGCGCGTTTTTCACTGTCTCTCTGTTTTAACGAACGGTTTTTTTTTCACGGATATACGAAAATGTTATTTCAACGAAGGTTTACATACCGCGAGTTATTTTTTTTTCCATCGCAGGATATTTCGGCGATCATAGGGTTGTCATAGTGCTGCGAGCTTTTAACATTCGTATAACACACGCACACGCATTTAACGACTGTCGTTTCAACCGAGAAAAAAATAATCGTAATATTTGTGTAAAGTAGCTTCGCGCGCTCGGCACTGTAATAAATTTTTTGCAGCCCGGTAATTTCGTCTTAAATTTTCTAGATGTATAGAGAGCTTTTCTAAAATACGAAGTATTTTCGAGTACGTCATGAGTATGGAACGTGACTCGATGTTTCTCGCACTTTTAAAAAAAATATCAAGAAGAACTCGTTAAAATAATCATTTCGGATTAAAACGATCTAACGGAAGATACGCGTAAAACTCGTAAAACCCCGAGCCGCTGACTCTCTTTCCGCGTATAATTCTCTCGGTATCGAAAAAGACCTCGATCGTACAGAAAATATGAATTTGAGAAAAAAAAAAAAAAGAAATACTGACTGTCAAAAATATCGTCGATGGAGGACGAGGACGATATGCTGCCGGGACTCGGCGGTCCCGAGTGCTCGTAAGTCCTCGGCGACGAGCCCGAATTCGGCGTAGTCGTCGCCGTCGTCGTCGCGGCGGTCGTCGCGACGTTGTCGATCTGCAGCCCCGTTGCGGTCGTTGTCTCGGGCGGCTTCAGACGATTCTGCTGCTGCTGCAGCTGTCGCTGGGCCGCCTCGCGCTCGATGGCCTCGAAGACGATGCTGCTGAAGCTCTGCGGCGGCTGCGCGGCTACACCCATGTTGGCCTTCTCCCATTTGAAGGCGGCCTTGACCTTGGTCCACTTGCTGACCTTGGGCCCGGTGGAGCCAGGGCTAAATGTGCCGACGATGGGCCCGACGATGGAGTTGCGCTTGCCGCTCTTGCCACCGTAGTAGGGCCCGCCGCCGCCGCCGCCGCACTGTATCTGACAGCTGGAGCGCTTGTTGCCGTTGTGATTGGCGAGGCCGAGAGCGGGCTGCACCTCGCCGATCGAGCGGCTGCGCTGGCGCAGCACCGGACTGCGAAAGCTCTTGGCGCGCGAGACGACGACGTTGTTGCCGAGCTGCTCCTGACTCGAGAGCGACGTGGGCCAAACCGCTGCCATGACGGACGGCGACGGGGCCGAAGACTCGTGCGAATGCTGCTGCTGCTGCTGTTGCTGCTGCTGATGATGACTCGACGAAGACGACTGCTCGAGAATCGAGCTTATGACGGACGATTGAAAATTCAATTGCTCGTCGGTGGCGTAATCGGGCTCGGGCTCGTTCGCGTCATCGTACGTTACCTCGGCCTCGCACCGCGCCAGGTAATACTCGATCAGCCGGGCGACCTTGCAGCGCTCGAGCTCGCGCACCCGCTGGAACAGCCGAGCGTTGCCGTCGCGCAGCTCGAGCATCTGCTCGCACAGCGAGTGCCACTCGGCGAGCTGCTGGAACGCGGACTCGAGGCCATCGGGGCGCTGACTTTCGCTCGCGTCGACGACGACCTCGAGGGATTTGCGTCGCTTCTCGAGCGCCCGAGGATCCGGTGGCGGAGTCGGTAGCCTCTCGGGCGTCGAGGGGCCGGCCTCGAAGCGACGCTTGCGCTTGCGAACTCGCCCGTTGTCGTTAACGTTGTTGCCGTTGTTGGTGTTGCGCGTGCTCTTGCCGTTTCTCGATCGTCGATCAATTTTATCGTTGATCTTTCTAACGTTATCGTTATTATTATTATTATTATTATTACTGCTACACTGTTTACTGGACTTGATCGCGGTCGACGCGCGGTCCGATCGTTCGTTGATCTCGGCGCCGCGGCTTTTTTCGTCGGCCATTACACTTGTAAAACGATCCGCACGCTCGCTGCATACACATACGCGCGATTGCACTTGACACTTGCTTCTTCTTTTCTCTTCGTGCCCCAAAAATTTCACTTTCACGCTACTGCGCCTATTCACTATTGATTATGTACACGCTTATATCTATATAACGTCACTGTGTAATACTATCCGAGTGCCATCTCGAAAAGCACTGCGCGGATTTTATTTTTAATGGCTCTCGCTACGTCGAATCAATTTCTTCTTCTTCTTCTTCTTTTTTTTTCGGGGAATTCCGCGAGTTTTTTTTTATAATAATACTGCACACTGGACCGGATAGACGACACACTGTACACAACACGTTTATGTCTCTCGGCCGGCGAATCACTTTTTCACGCCCGCCGCCGGTGTCGGCGCGCAAGCTCGCCCGCGCGGGTTTAATAGACAGCGCCGGCTAGGCTTTCTCCTATTTGTCTACTCCGAGCTTTGAAACGCGCGTTACGCGTGCGACGATGTTACGTTTGAACAGGCCCTACAGCAGCAGCACCACAGCGCATACGAGATCGAGTCGGTGTGCGTGTGTGTGTGTGTGTGTGCGTGTGTACCGCTGCGACGATTTCCGGCTGCTACGCTACTTTATGGGCGCGCGGTTTTATTTTCGGCCCCGCCGTTGCTGCTGCTGCTACCGGCATGTTTCGCGTCGCTGCTCCGTCGCCTCGAGAATAAGAGAGACCAGTGTGTGTATGGTATTATGGTCTGCGTGCGAAACGCGCATACGCACGTATCTCGTGCGCGTACGTACGCGAATTTATATGCGCCTCGTCGGGCGATCGTCGTCGTACTGAAAAAGCTCGCGCACTCGCCGATCGGCGCAGCAGCGACTCGAGCTTTCGCCTCGCGCGCGTCTCGTGTGCAACTACCGAGCGCAGCGAGTTCGGTCTGCTGGTAGTAGTAACACGCTGTATCGTATTATATATATAAACTCGGGCGCGCGCGCTGCAATGCCGATCTCGCGCATATACGTATATGCGCACAAGCACGATGACTTTGCGAGTATATAATTCGTTTATATACACACACCGCGGATCGATTAAATTTGGAAAGAGCCGCGCATTGTTCGCCGCACTGTTTATCCAACTCCACGCCCCCCACTATATATCGTTTGTGCAAAGAGCGAGGGAAATTTTTCGCTTCTTTTCATTCTTTTTCTTTTTTTTTTTTGCTTCTTTTTCTTTCGCTTTTACCGATTCTCGGAGTTCGCTCGACGTTGAGTAGTTCCGCGTGCGCGCGCGCGGGCTATTTATGCCGTGACGAATACTCGCGAGAGCAGCGACTAACGTTTTCGGCGCTTCTTCTCGCAGAGCTTTTGTATATATATACACGCCGAGCCGGAAAACTGCGCTTGGACGAAACGCGTTGAATGCGCGTCGAGTGAAAAATAATTCAACGTGACCTTAAGAGCCATCACAGCCAACGGGTACTTGAACGAAGCAACAAAAAAAAGAAGAATAAAAAAGAAAAGAGACGAGAGAGAAAGAGAGAGAGAGCTATTCTATTCTCGTTCGAGTGGCTAAAATTAGAATTCGAGAAGTGATCGATTGATATACATGCAACCGCGCACGCATGTATATGCCTCTCTCTCTCTCTCTTTTTTCTTCCTTCTCTCTGGGCTCGCGTTGCAGTTAAAAAAAAAATAATAATAATAACAATAATTCATTCGGCAAACGCGATCGTCGCTTTATACCTCGTGTTCGTGTTCGTGTGCTTGCGCGGCTAAAATTAGTTTGTATATACGTATGTACCTGCCACTGCCGTCGCGAGTGTAGTGCACGGCACACCGCTTATATAGGGTGCGGCATAATATTTGGAAATTCCGGCGTCGAATATAACGTAATAATATAAAAGTGTACGTATATGTATACAAGTCGGTTTTTGGTATAGAAATATACGCGCTGCCGCTCATTCAAGCTTGTATTACGTATAGCTTTCTCTGCTCTTCGGGTATACATTCCGCGCGCTCGAGTATTTCTGCAGTGTTGTATGTGTATCTTTATTGCGCGAATATAGCTATAGAGCACAGAGAAAGAGAGAGAGAGAGAGAGAGAAGAAGTCAAGAGAGCAGAGTATTTGAACCGAAAATAGTTGACGTTTCTTGATTGGACCCAGTATTTTCTGGATGTATATTCCACGCGATGCGAATGCGCGCACGAGAGAGAGAGAACTATTTATACGTTATATATGTGTATCGCGTGCGATTTTCAACGAAATTTACAAAAATCGTCGAATCTGGACGGGCTCTTTTTCAGATATAAAATAATAATAACGACGAAATTACTCGGAACCGCCGAGTAACGCGCGAGCGAGTCGATAAATAAACAAATTTAGAATCCGCGAACAAGATTGAATTTATCGAGATTGAAAGCTCTCTCTCTCTCTCCGAGTGGACGCGCGTAAAAAAAGCTCGAAATCAAAGCTCATCGAGACGATCTCGAAAAAAAAAACAATCTCGGTAAAGAGTATCATTAAAATCCGTATTCTCGATGCAAAGAACGAGTCCTCCGCAGCTGACCGATACGTACTATACACGTAGCCTCCATCGCGTCTACACTGCCAAGCACACGATGCATCCCCGTTCGGCGCACTTGCCACAGACGCGCGAAAATAGCTCCAACACATATTGCCGCGTATCGTCCGACTTTATGTATGCAGCAGCGCACGCGGAACTGGGCTCGTTCTTTCGTGCAGAGTGAGAGAGAGAGAGAGAGAGAAATACGTATACTATATGTGTTTATTTACGCCGGGTGCGACGATTTTCGCCAATCGTTCGTTCGCGTGCGGATGGTGACGTTGTGCCATACTAGCAGCGTGTCGTGCGAGCGCGCGCGAACGAGATCGAACGAGGTTGCTGACCGACGATCAAAAGTTGCATCGGCTTGCAGTCGTATACTCGACACGTATGAGCGATGATCGACTGGTTGAATCTATCTGCTAAATGATCGCAGATCGGGCTCGTAAATAATTATGTCAATTTTTATCGGTATAATAAATGCTCGAACACCGGGCACGCGCGCGAGTCGTCCAATGCGAAACCTTCGGCTCTTTCCGGGCCGTTAGCTCTGAACGCGATAACGTGCACGCGTATATGTATAGTACAAAAAACAGGCCTGCTCTTCAGGGCTGCTGCTCGAAATTTGGCCGACGATCGTTCACTCGGTTGTACGCCTTCCAAAGTGCGTATACGCTCTCGTGTGTAATACACGTATCGCGCGGCTTTGAAAAGAGTCGTAAATTCAATGCGGTATTTCAAAATAAATAGAACCTCGACGATTGAGGAGCTTCGAATTTGTCGATGCGTATCGACGCGGTCTCGCTGTTGTCGTGACGTCGTCGTTTCATTGACTGAGACTCGAGTATTGTATAGACACGACGCGCGTTATTTGCACGTTGGCGCGTATCTCTCGCATTCATAAATGATCGCCGAGAGTATAAGGCTTGCCTTTGATACATAAACGCGATTAGGCCTGCGCTAAAGATACGTCGATAAATTTGTCGTTTGGCAGCGTAGAGATATTCGAATGAGATATTAATTTTCATCGTTAAATTTATTCAAAATAATTAGGCTCGTATAAAAACAACAACTACGAATTCGTGTTCAATTAATTCATATTATACAAAAAGTTGTGTAAAAAGACGCGTTACAATTACAATGTGTTCATAGCCAAAATAATTTAGCTTTGTTACAATAAAAAAGTTTTTTTATAAAATACTTTTTTCATTTTTTGTTTGTTTTTTTTTTTGGTACGACAAAGGTACAAACAGATCGATGGTTAGGGCTACAATGTTTCTTGCCGACCCTTTTTACGAGTTCTTGAAGTACTCCTTTGATCCAATTGGATCGGGCTTCATGGTTTTCTTTCCGGGTTTCCAGCCAGCTGGACAAACTTCACCATGCTCATCGGTGAATTGGAATGCTTGGACTAATCTCAAAGTTTCATCGACAGACCTGTAATTAAAAAAAAACAAAGAACCATTATTAATTATCCTTGTGTTAACTACTGAGATTAGTTGTAAAAATCTTTGATACAATCATTGAAAAGCTAATATTATCTTGAATTAAGCTGATAAAGCTTTGATTGGAATTTTTGAGTACAAATGTATATTTGATCACGTAGTCTTATCTAATTCCACTTAGTAAATAGGCAACCAGTAGTTGCATAAGTGATAAAGAATTACTTTACCTTCCAACAGGCAAGTCATTGATGGTGATCTGACGCAGATTTTGTTTCTTATCAATAATGAAAAGACCTCTGAATGGAATGCCAGTTTCTTCATCGTAAACACCATAAGAGCGGGCAATTTTAGCACTCTTGTCTGCAAGGAGGGGGATGTTCATTTCTCCCAAACCTCCATCTTTACGTGGAAGATTGGCCCAGGCCAAGTGACTGAAGTGAGAGTCGGTGGATGCAGCAATTACTTGTACACCAAGAGCTTCAAATTCCGCAACGCGGTCAGAGAAGGCAATGATTTCAGTTGGGCAAACAAACGTGCTGAAATAAAATGACAAAGTTAGAAATCATAATTCACAAAAAACATTGCTTATTTCCAAAGTCTTAAGAATGTTGAAATAAAATTCATAAGCAATACATGAAATAAATAGTAGATACATGAAGCTATTATTTTAATACTTACAAATCAAGAGGGTAGAAGAAGAGAACTACATATTTGCCAGCGTAGTCTGAGAGCGAGATGTCCTTAAACTGTCCTTTGACAACAGCAGTTCCCTTGAACTGTGGTGCTGGTTTTTGTAAGTCTGGGACTGGCATCTTGATTTATTTTTTCTTTAGAAATCTATGAACAGATGAAAATTAAGAATTAATTATCGTCAATGACATTGATGACTGAATGAAATTGAAACAAACGTTGAGCATAGTTATAGCTCAACCGATATTACACTACAAGACTAGCGCATGCTTCGTTCAATTATTGAAATAATTGTTAACTAGACGCTAATCTAGAAATCGCGCGTGGCAACACGGTCGATCGACCAGCTGAACTGAAAATTATGCTAAAATGTGCGAGCGTGCGCGCAAAGAGCCGATGAAATATTTATAAGCTCGGCTGCAACTTGTGGCAACACGGTTACCACATTTTATGACATAAAAAAAAAATTGATACGCACGAAAGATAATGACATTGACGATGCGCGCGTGTGTGTGTATATGTGTGAGTCAGAGTTACACAGACCGCAGAGAGATTCAACGGTATATTCGCTGGATGGTTTTTTAAATACACACGAGACTCGGGTAATGTATGTACAGACACGGATTTTGCTACGACTGGGAATGGGAGTGAGAAAGAGAGAGAGAGCGTGAAAGAGAAGCATCTAGAACGCCGAACGATCCTGTATATTACACGCCAGGTTCTAATGGCAGTCTTAGAATATAAAAAAATAACGTTACGTAATATTCCACAAGTCTGTTCAATCGATAGACAAAGTATGTTTCCCCGGAGGTAATAAGTTTAGAATATGGGATCGTTTTTCATAGTCGTCTGTTTTCTCATCGTACACACGAACGATGTGTGTGTGCAAATCTCATGTCGTAAGTCGCCGAAGCCCCGAGGAGCTCCCCTCGAGTTTTGCCCCGAAGTATACCTTTATTCACCGTTAAATGTCGTTGAAAATTTCGGCGTCGGTTAGTATTGCTTATTATTGCGCGCAGAATTGAAAATCAAAATTTAATCCAAACGAATAGTCGCGAATTCGAAGGAAAGAAAAATTAGAATAGACAAAACGTTACGACGTGCCCGAGGCTCAACAATATTATGCAAATGTCGGTGTGTGTGTCTGTGTGAATTGTAACGCTTTTACTTACGCTACTGCGTGGACGAGAGCTTGTGTTGTTCACTCGGCACTGACGGCACTTGGAATGAGGAGAGGAGACACAACTGCCGAGAGGTAAGAGACTAACTAATGGCAAACCACCGGCACTGTAGAGACCAGCGGCGTATATAATAACCGGCTTATTCAACGCTGTACACTGTACAGTCAGCGTGCTGATATGCTATATGTATTGCCTGTGCGAATGCAACACACACTAACGCGCTTAAATGTGTGTAAAAATTGGACGACGGTGGTGGGGAAACTTGAAAGTTGGAATTCAGCAAGAGTCGACGGGGGATTTCGCAATGCTGTCTCTCGCTCGCGCGAACTTCTTGACTGCGTCGGATTCTCGAATAACCGATTTCAGCGGCAAATACGAATTTCGATGGTTTTTGGCTTGCGTTCGGATAAACAAACGATTATTTCGTGAAAATTTATAAATTTCAATTGATTCGTAACTGTCAAAGTTTACGAAACTCGAGATAATTAGATGGTCTAGGATTTTTTCCCTCTTCTGGGTGTTATGTAAACACGAGTTTAATTACCAATGAATCATCAAATTGCGATTCTACGTGAATCAGAGTCATGCCAATTGATGTACGTGATTTGTATCATGACAATCCAATCTCTCTCTCGATAAAAAAAAATACTTAAATTGGGTTGTTTCGTGATTTACGACACATGCTGTAAACTTACTCGCTGATAAGATGTTCGACGACGATGACATGCCTAACGTAGTAAACGCCGGCCGGGTCTCGTACGCGCGTCTCTAGCAGACTGCACTGTCATCAAAACATAACCTTCGCGTTTGTTTTGAAAGAATCGTGTATGAATTCGATAGTTTGCAATTCTTTTTTTTTTAATTTAAAGACGAAATTTTCGTAGATAATTGAATTGATTGAATATTATGTGAGTTTACTTTACTGTCAGTGTGCGTACAAGTACATGGTAAACGTACCAATTTTAATAAAAATTTGTCAAATTTTCTTTTAGCATTTAATTTCCATTGCTTCTCAGCATGTCAGGAATTGTTCAATATGTTCTTGTCAGAGGAGATTTAATCAAATCATTGGAGTGGCCAGTAGGAGCTGTGATAGCACAAGCGTGCCATGCTTGCAGCGCTGCAATTCATTTGTTCCACGATGATCCTGATACTCAAAAGTATCTTGGAGATTTAGACAATATGCACAAAGTAGTTTTAGAAGTGAGTTATTTAAAAAATAAAACTACATAAATTAGAACAATTTTTACATTAGCAACTGATGCAAATGATTCTAAACAATTATTTTAGGTTCCAAGTGAAGAAAGCTTGAAAACTCTTCATCAAACATTGGAAGATAATAGCATTAAACATAAGTTATGGATTGAGCAGCCTGAAAATATTCCAACTTGTCTAGTTGTAAAACCATATCCTAAAGAAGAAGTTCATAAGTATTTCAAAAAGTTTAAGTTATATAAATAATGTACAAATGTCTCAGGAAAATTAAATCTATTTTATTGAAAATATTTTATTAAATTTTCAAACTATTTTATTATAGTAAATATTACAATTTCTGTATTATTATATAAATTAACATAAAAATACTAGTTAACAGCAACAGTTAATCAATCAATCAAATTTGTCAAATGTTGACATGAATTTATTGTGTAGTTCTTTTTGTAATCAGATTTTCTACATCAATAATTTGCTACAAAAAGTATTGTAATATACAATTTTTCAATCTTAGAATTCATTTCACATAGAAGTAATTGATACATTGAAAATTATTAACAGATAATTTAATAATTTTATTTTATTAATTTATTTTTAAAGAATACATATTTTTATTGGATAGCATTATATTTTACATAATAACCATGTTCATACAAATGCATATTTTTTATAATTCAAAATCTGTGATAAGATACAAAAAAAGAAAATATTATTTTAACTATAATTATGGCTATACGTATTCACAATACTGAATATTAATTATAATAATAATGTTTATAAATTTTTCTCAAAGTCTTAAATCGCTGCAATAAATCAAATGACTATTTTAATTTTTTTTTTACGTAACAAAAAATAAAAATAGTTTGTATTAATACTTTTTTTTTCACTGGCACTAAACCGAAATCTAAGATTTCACGAGGGTACCACTTATACTTCATTACACTATTGTATATCTTGTTTTCAATGACAGGCAGTATACGGCAATGTATAAAGAACTATTAATTTTTTTTTTTGATCGATGACCAATTCCAACGTGATTTTTCATTCGCTGAACGAATATTTGTGCGGCCGATATTATTCTTATGTACACATACACTATTGGCATTCAACACTGTAAGTACTTTTATTTACAAAACACTTATTGGCGAGTTTACTATCTTCATTGTGAAAGAATTAATCTATTTTCGAAGTCGATGGAGAGCACGGCAATGCACCTCAGAACTTCATATGACGTTTTTTATATAAATAGAGCTTTTTGGTCCTTCCGTTCTTTACTTTTTCCTCTTCGTCGTCTTCTTCTTCATCATCATCGTCGTCATCTTCCTCCTCTTCTTCCAACCATTTTCTTAAAATATCATTCTTTGGCTAAAAAAGCACACAAACGTTTTGTGAGACGAGAATAGATTGCAATTTATATTATATGTTTTATATTAAATTAGTAAACACCCTTTATAAAATAAATTATTAAAAGTAGCGACGTGCTTGGAAAAATGTTTTGATTGATAAAGAAGTGAAAGAAAGTAGAGGAAAAAAACATTGTGTGCCCTTACCACAATGCGCATCATCCCAATGATTAAAGTCAGTTAGTTTTACTCATTATTCTAGTGATTATTAGGCTTATAATTGTTGACTCTTTGCACGATTGATAGTAGGCGATTAACTAGTGACGATTTAGGAAAATAAAGTAGAGTAGAGATTATTGGATTGAGTGTCGCCGAATCTCGTTGGCGATTTTTTCGAGCTTGCGGAGAGGCAGATTTATTTCTCGGCCATGTTGGCGTTCTCGTCCGGGAACTCCTCGTACTCGTCCTCCTGCTCCTGTTCCTGCTCTTGCTCCTGCTCCTGCTCCGGCTCGTCGTAATCCGTCTCAGCGGGTTCCGGACCCTCGACCGATGGCGCCGACGTGCTCGCCGAGCCCTGATAATGCGCACCCCCCCGATCCCCAAAAATTAACAAGCGTTAGAACCACAACCGCTAATTTCGTGTGTTATTCGCTACACGTCAATCCCAATTTTACATTCGTGCGCTACACACCCGATAAAATAGAATAAAATCTTTGTCACCTGTGGTGGCCGCCAGCCGCAGCCTGGTAGGGGCAGTCCGTCGGGTCCCAGTGGGCAGGGCGCGTCCAGGCCCGGCACACCCTGCTCGCCCTTGTGTCCCTTCTCGCCGCGTCTGCCTCGTTTACCCTGAGGTCCCTGTAAGCGTGCAAACCTTTCAATGCGCGTCTGAGTAGGCCGATTGCCGATAAACAGGCGCGACACGATCGCACAGAAAGAGAGAGAAAGAAGCGTACACTTCATGCCAATCGTACGAGACTTACAGGTATGTTTTTGTAAAATTAGAAAATT
Organism: Trichogramma pretiosum; assembly: GCF_000599845.2. Lineage (NCBI taxonomy): Eukaryota > Metazoa > Arthropoda > Insecta > Hymenoptera > Trichogrammatidae > Trichogramma > Trichogramma pretiosum. Next base: position 39,079 of record NW_019640822.1, read on the forward strand.
AAAATAAAAAAAAAATTGATCTACTGTCGAAAGCCCATGATTCGTATTTTACAGTCTTGTACAAGTAGCGCGATAAAGCACGAGTAGAAATGAAAAATCGTTAAGCACAGAAGAATGCGTAAATAAGGCGCAAGCTAATTATCGTGTTACGCTAGATACATAGGCGTTTGAAGTTTAAAACATTAATTGGTAAAAATAATCGAAAATAAAGAAAATAGTAAGAGAGGTCAAAGAGGCAATGATGAATATTACATTGCTAATTAAAATTAATACGTATTATAAATAAACCAAAGAACAAAGCGTGAAAGACGATGCTTAACTATGCACATTTCTCACAATGCTAAAATCGTTAGATTCGTCATTATTAATTTTTTTTTTTTTTTTCAATCTAAGGTCGCACACAGACAAGCGACCGTTATGTGGTACATAATTGTGGTGGCAGCACATTATACAACGTTCATTACGGAACAAATTATATCGACATTATAATGCTGCGTCGTTCATGCTACGAATGCAGATTTTTACACATACGTGAATATATTATTGTAACTATACAAACATTTACAGTTTTTTATTTGTATTATTTTTTCGTAAACTTGCAACCAAATAAGATACTTACAGCTTCTCCTTTCGCTCCTTTCTCACCTCTAGGCCCCTAAAGTCGACGAGCGCAAAAACAAAATTTAACACTTCATAGACTTAATAATAATGAGCTAAACTTCTATAATTATCGTACAAAATTAAAAGCATGCATCAACAATCGAACATCGTCGAACAATTTACATTATCGTTTTTTTTTCTCTTTTTTTGCTCAAATACATCGCTTTCATAGTGACTTTTTTTTTCGTGCATGTACCTCTGAGCCTGGAATCCCGTCCGTGCCCTGAAACGAAGAAAATCGATGAGAATTTCATTGTGTCATCGCGCGCCGAGCGTCGTGTTCCGAGACGCGAGAGATTACTCACGGGCAGTCCGGTCTCTCCTCTTTCTCCCTTGGTGCCCGGCTCGCCCTGTGCGCCCTGTAATTTTCCCCCAGATTATACGCTTGCTAAAGAGCTCTTGTCTGCGAACGCATCGAAATACGCACGATGGCAAAAATTGCTTACCTTCATTCCGTCTAAGCCCGGTGGCCCCTGCAACGCAAAAATTGAGAAAACATGAAAACTGATAGGAAAAACGAACCATAGGCAGAATTTGATGGAAGTATAATTTGATAAGTTTTTTTGTAAAAAAAATTGCACAATAACTGGCAGCGAAAATTCGTACTTCACTTAGAAAATTATTGCTTTTAATTTTTTTTCGTAAGGAATCGAGTAGTATATGCAATATTTTATGCAGCTAGCTACAACAGATGATAGAATAGATAAATAGAAAAAGACGCACTTTATGATTGTGCCAACAATACAATAGAATAAAAAATTAAATGTGCTGCGAGTAAGTTAAAATTTTGATTCGATTTGTAATTGGAAATATATATTAACAAGAACAAGAGAGGCATTGTTCACTAATTGATGGGATGAACTTCAATTTTTAGTTTTTATAATATTCAACATTATGTGTAAAGTATCCACCAATGAAAGAACTTGACCAATCTAAAAGTGATAGGAATGACTTTTATAGTTTTACAAAAAAAGCCAAAATTATTTTAAAAAAAGGCAGATTGAATATGTAACAAAAGTAATGATAATATGTACGTGGATAAAGAGAAGTAGTAGAAAAGCGTCACCTGTGGAAATTAAGCGTTCAGCGTAATCCTATAAATAATTGTCGAACGTCCATTGAGTATTTTATGACGACGTGTGGTTGCAGCAAACAAAACGTTATTTTTCATATCCGTCGAATTCAGTTAAAATAATTGAATTTTCCAAAGATAAAATGAAGATATTTTCGAAATTCATTATTGAATAAATAATAAATACATATCAAATGATAAAGTAGGATGTTATAACGATTTTAAAGCGAATTTATTTTAAAAAATACTGCAGAATTAGAAATAATAAAAATGCTAAGCCAATCGATCGATATGAGATGCACTGATAATTTGAAAAGTACCCGAAGGATTTGAGATAAAATCGAGGTAAGCAAAAAGAGGTTTTGTTTTGAGAAAGCAATAAGGCTCGAAGCACATGCACATTTTGTTTATTAATCAGGACATCGTTTTAAACAGAATGTTGACAAAAACTTTTTTTTTCGTATCATTTTCTTGCACTGATAATTTCATTTTATACTAAATAACGCTCGCAAATCGATGGAACATCTAAGTACAGTTAATTTAACAAATATATATATGTGTGTGTCGCGTATGTCAAATTTCCATCGTGAACTCTTTATGGACCATATTTTGGCAAATCGATGTACAACTTTTTCTCTTTCTTCTTCGTATTATTCTTCTTCTTTTCCTCACTAATCCTTTTCTTGCATGGATTAACATTAAAACCTTAAGCCTATGGTAATCCTACAGCAATAAAGTAGTTTGATTACATTACGCTTAAATCCTGTATATTACAAGTCAGAAAGTATCTCAACGATGCTATATTCTTTCTGGGCTTTGTCTTCGACGTTCATTCTCGTTTTGAACTTCCTAATCTAGTCATTTAAGTACTTAAATTACATTTAACATTAGGTACATGGCTGAATAAAATTAGTTTTTTGTTTAATTTATATACATATTTTTTCAGATTCAAGTCATCAGAAGTGAAGCATCAAATTGCACAAAGTTTGAAGCTTATTCAATGAAAAATTAAGAAAAAATAGGAAAACCAGAAAAACATTCTTATCATTTCTTGTTATTGTTGAAAATCTCTATTCAACAATAGTGAATATCATCAATCAGAGGTGAAAATATTTCTTAAATATTTCCCCTACTTCAAAACTTTAAATGCGGATTAGTTATCACCTCTTACATAAAATATTTTTAAATAATACAATTTTTTCCATTCGACAACAATTCTGTTTCGGTGATATCTTGTGAAAAAAATACTTCAAATTTTACAAATTCTTTGTATACATATGATATATTATTTTTAAATGTAAGTCCACACTTTTGACTTTTTTTAATGTTTTATTTACAATGCATACTTATTAAAATTTAATTTATAAACTTGTCGGCTCTTAAGTCGAGTTTACTTATAACCTGATCATTTATAATATATAATTTATGTGACTATAATTTGGTTTTTTGATTTTTCGATAAAATTTAAAATAATTTTAATCCCATGAAGTATTATAGTATAGTTTAAGTATAATAAATACTGTTTTTTATATAACATTGGCAGGTGATTGATTTGTATGGTTTTGGAATATTTAAATTGATAAAAAAGCTGCCGGTGATTTTAACCGAAGCAAAAATGTTTTTTCCTTTTAACTTGTTATAGTCTGACAAGTTCTTTTAATAATTTTACTATCTAATATTATTAATGGATTTTTGACGTAAATATTTCATTTAAATAAATATAGATATCAATTCCAATTCAACGGTCACGGTACCATTACCATTTTTATAGTACATTCACCAGCTAATTTATAAAAACATTTTCCTTTATCTTTGTTCATGGACAGTGACAGATGAAGAACTCACTCTATAGCGTATAAAAAAATCATTTTTTTTAACATGCTTTGCAGCCAAATAAACAACATTTGTAATGTAATAAAATATATTAAAATTATATAAAAATAGTATATGCGTTATACATTAAAGTACTGAATCCTATACCATCACATTGAAGTGACTTGAAAATTTCAAACTTTTACAAAATCATCATTGTTATGGTTTTCATTTAAGTATCAATACCAAGATTAAATAACTTTTTAAACTTATTTAGAATTATTTAAATTTACAATGATCAGCGTGGTTTTTTCATGATTATTCAGTGATTTTTTTTAAATATTCACCATATTTTGCAAGAATAAAATAGTTCAAGATAATGATAAAATGAATGAAAATTAACTGTCTTTAATGCAGTTCTTATACCTTTAAATAAAAACATATTGAATAAAAATTATTCGTGAAAAGTATGTTCCGGCTCATTCAATTGTTGCTTGAGTTTTTCGTAATACAAAGAAAGCCCAACGCTGATCGTTTCAGTAAAACCGAAACTAAATTCTTATTATGCAGAGTGAAGTTTTCCATAAACATCGAGATATTTGATTTTCTATAATTATAAATCATTTTTTTATACTTTATTCAGTCTCGTATTTTTTTTCTTTTTTTTTCGTCACAAGACATGATGATACCTGCAAAATTTTACGAAGATTTGGACGAGCCTTACACGCGACTTAAGATTTACGTGATCAATTAGGGGCCTCTGTGACAAAATATATTTGGCATATTCGAGTTGTTGATGTAAGTTATGAAAAATTGTTGAATTGAATAACATAGAAAATGTGTGTCGTTAATTACATGCTTTTCTTTTGAGAATAAATCTCGAGACGCATCGTTTGCTATAAATATATCGCAGGTCCTTGCACCAGTAGCAAAGACCCGGCCGGTCTGCGTTAGATAGGTTATTGTCGGTTATCTTTGTAGTACCTATCCCATGTTAGTCGTTAGTCGGATCATCACCACGCACCAACCTGTAGTTAAGCCGATTATTAATAAAATATTTATATTATCAAGCTGATTATATATTTTATTCAAAATAAAGATCCCTCAATTCCAATATTACATCTAAGAGCATTTCTGTTTTAATAGCGTATAGATTTCGATTTTAGAAAATAACTATAGTGCCAGTTTTGTGTTATGGAAATTAAAGTGTTACTGATTTAAGCAAGGAATTTTGAAAAATAGAAAAAATTTAAAAAATTATCAAGTAAGAGAATCATTTAATGATCCAATTTCGTGTTTAAAGGAAATATATTTATTTAATTTATATACAATCTTAAATTAAACATAAAAAAAATAGAATCGATCAAAAAATAGTGCACAATAATGAATTGAAAGATTCGATTACTCTAAAACCTATTTTACTTAAAAATCATTCTAATAACTTTTGGTCGTAATTTTTATTTTGCTACAAAAAATCTTTCTTACGGTCAAATTAATAAACGAAATGAATCTCTATTTAATTATGTTTATAACATATTTGTTTGAATTATATACCTCTGATGAATTTAATTTTTACATGCCAAAAATCTTTTGCATGAATTTATGTATATTTACAATCGCGAAAGGACTTTCAATCTATTCTATTTTACATACATATACTGATGAAAGTCGTTAAATTAATTTATCCTAGCGATATGAATACAAACATAATAATACTAAAAAAAACAAAATTTGTTTCTAACTGTCGCACAGACCAACTATCAATTGAATACGCTCGCTCTTGTTTAAAAAAAATAATACGCGTTCACCATATCTCAGTTTATAATGAGATTGAAACGTGTAAATTTTGTAGAATATGCAGTATATTCCATTTATAGTAATTTTTTTCTCGAAAATATTCACGTCCACACTTGGATTGTAATTTTCATCTTCGTTTTTTTCATGCCGGCGTTACTGATAAGTAACATCATTAGGAATGCGAGTGGGCAACGTTTCAATTGGATCTGAGCGATTTACTGACGAGGATTAAAAGCGAGAGCTCCTCGATCTTACCATGGCACCCGCCTTTCCTTCTCCTGGTCTCCCTGCTTCACCTCTGAGTCCCATTGGGCCCTGAAAATATTATGTATACATGAATATTCGGTTTACTGATCAAAAAACTTAGATTTAATGCCGATTGCAAAACACAAATTAAAATTAAAACATGAAAATGCAATCACGTACATTATTTTTTGCAGAAATAAACAAAAAATATACAAAAAATATACAGAAAATTCAGTCATAATTATAACCAGCCTTCACCGCTAGATGGAGAGTACTTTTCGGGGTAAATCTGCTAGTGGTAAAGTGAAAACACTTGTATTTATATAAGTACAAGCACGATTCGAACAAGTTGATTGGTCTGCTCTCAAAGCTTTAATTTAAATTAAATTTGAATATCTCCAACCGCGTATAATTTATAATTTATTATTTTTATTTAATGAAAAAATAATTGTACGACTATAATGGAAAGCAATAGTCAATTGATTTACTTACGGGTAGCCCCATTGGTCCAGGATCTCCTTTGCCACCTTTTTCACCCTGTAAAAAAATAATTTTTGTTTACATTGTGCACATTAATTAAATGTAATCATATGAAATTCCACGAAAATTTAGTTGTAAACTGAGAACTTTCGAGGCACCATTATGCGTATGAAGTTTTTTACTAGTCGAGTACGTTACGAGGCAACGAACTCTCGACTTTGACAATCTGACTTTTCACGAACAATTTTTAATAAGAAAACTTGCAGGCAGACTGGACGTTAGATTGTGTATACTGCAGGAAAAGTTAACTCTTACAAACCGCAGAGACGAGCTTTTTTTCTTAATTATTTGTCGTGATGTCATGAAAGTTTATCAGTTAAAAAATAAAGAAAGAAATTTATGTTGTTACTGACAGGCTCTCCTTTCGCGCCGTCGTGTCCTCGGTCGCCCTTGATGCCAGGTGGACCCTGTAAACCAGGTGTACCCGAAGGACCTGGTGGTCCTGGCGGTCCCATTATCTAAAAAAAATTTTTATATTAAAAACGTCATAATTACTAACTTTTGATTAAGCCAATTTTGGATAAACATTATCAAATAAAATGACAATTTTTTACGTAAAATTTATATGATTACTCACATATTGGCCTGACATTTCACCAGCATGTACTTCAAATGTGCTATCACCCTGCAACATATTACAGTTCATTAATGGATTGCACTGATAATTCAATTATCATCTACGAGGAAATTTCTTTTTTAATCTTACCTGTCTTCGTCTGACTTTTTTGTACTTCTGCTCGCAGAATTCATGAAAAAATTATAAATCAAAAGTTAAGATATCTGTTATAAAATGTGTAAAAGTATAAGATATTTAACTAACCGATTCTCCTTTGTCACCTTTGTCACCTTTCAAACCGGGATATCCCTAGATAATGTAAAAATATTCGTGAGAATTATTGAATTTTGTACTTTCACAAAATAAACATTTCCACATGATCTATGCACTTACCGGTGGACCAGGTAAACCTGGAGGTCCCATGAGACCTGGAGGTCCAATGTCACCATAATCTCCTTTTTCGCCTTTAGGTCCAGCAAGTCCCTGAAAATAAGCACAATTATAATTATTATAAAATCATTCGTTTTAGCTTCATTTAACGTTAAAAAAAAACTTACGGGTAAGCCTGGTGGTCCCTGAATTCCAGATTCTCCACTCAGCCCATCGAGACCCGGTACTCCTTGAGGTCCTGCGTCACCTTTGGGTCCTGAAAAACGAAAAATGAACCATGAAAAATTCGCTCGTTTCGTTGACTCTGGTACAAACAAAAAATAACATTAGATATTAAATAGATCGTAGATATTTAATGACTATAATGTAAGCATACAACGAAAAAAAAATGGAATCAGGCGAATTGGCTCCAATAGCCACCTGTAAAACACTCAATATTATGTTACGATGTGTTGAGTATGCATTTGTCGGGTTAGATCGATTAGAAAAACACCAAAGCCTTTTTGCGCGTTGTTGTTGTGTGTATAGTCCAACCACCAATCGCGAGGCTACAACAGCTGATTCATGTGATAATAGAGATCGAGTCGCCCCGATGAGACGATGATTTTGTTTGTTTTTTTTTTGTTTTTGTTTTATATAAACTACCTGAAGGACCTCTCGGGCCATCGCGGCCACGCTCGCCGGGCTCGCCTTTCGGACCGCGCATTAGTTGACGTGCCGTCAGCAACGATGAATCCTGACCTCGATCACCCTGTGTTCGGCAAACAATCTTAAGTGTCTTCTCGCTCTTTCTCAAACTATCTCGACAAAATATAATGACGAGATAGTATAAGGGGAAAATTGGAGGAATCGATTGGATTTTAAAGAAAATATAGGAGTGTTACTTGTATGAATGGAAATTGTGTATGGGAAGTTCGTGAAAATACATGTGAGGATGGATGATACGTGCACTGCCTTTAGATGAAACTACATCAAATATAATACATTATATACAATATATACATGAAATTAATAAATTTGAATGAAAATAATAAATAAATAATTGAACTGGCGTCGATCGAGTCGCAAAATAATTATATCAACCCAAAAACCAATATACAACTACCACACATATATTAATATCAAATGTAATATCCAAGATTAAATACTGAATCATGCACACTGACCAACCACTCGTAAAACCGATTTATTAATGTTAAACACAACATGTATTATTTATAGTACAGCATATTAGATGTTAAAACACTGATTAAATGACCTACGAATTAACAATATTCCGCTCCCCTTTTTTTAAGTGCCACTTTTGGTGCTTTTGTGTCGTTGAAAAAAAAAAAATGATAACAGCAACAAAATACTTACGCGCAAACCTCGACAGAATGTGCCACCGCTGCAGCGACACACCCGAAAACGTCGAGTGGTGCAGCGGCAGCAGCAGCAGCAACAGGCCATCGAGGTAAAACTTCTCTACACGTTTGTGTACAGCGTATTAGTTTACCGCACGTATTATGTAGTCGAGGACGATTATATATGTACAGAATCCTTCGACTTACATCGACCGAAGCGGCGCAGAAGACTGTGCTGTGTGCCTTTGCTATATTATACACACATCTACGTACACGGGGAGCGGGTGTTATTTGACCAAGTATAAATACAAATTAGTTACAAAGCTGTGTATGTAATAAATGTATACGGCTCCGACTTCCACCATATCGCTAAATGTATTATTTATTATTATTATATACCAGCGGCGTCAAAGGATTACACTTGCGTGCGGCAGCCACTGCAGTCCCAGAGAGGCGGACTTTATATCGTATTGTTATAATGCAACAAACATCATTTATAATATATATATAAAGATTATGTTACGCGTTACATACATCGTGTGTCCGTGTACTACTCAAAAGCTCGAGAACAAATTATTGCCGCATACGGTAATTACGCATATTTTCTACTATTAATTAAATATTAATGTACACAAAGAATGTCGCTAATTATAACTCGAAATATACCAGCACTCTTGTTAATTATTTATTTATTGCAGCTTTTAATCTCGGGCGATGTGATGCCAATTAAAAGTTATATGCGATACGCTGCGTATACGTCGGAGTTCAAAAGCTGCAACACAGCTGAACTTATAGCGGAGAGAGGAAAAAATGCGTTCGACAACTTTTTCATATACACAGACTCGAAGCCAGCAATAGTAAATTCTTCCCACAAGTTCAAAGAAATTGGCTAATAAAAAAATCTTATCTCTCGCGGTCTGCACTTGCGCGCGGTCAAGAAAACTGTTTTTATCTCGCGCTGAGATTGATCGCTCGCCCATTTTGACGATCGTATCTCTCTCTTTCTTTCTTTCTTGGCTGCAGTCAGCTCGGTGCGAGGCACTTATATATTTTTGCGCCCTTAAATACATCTTCGAAGCGGGCAAAAAAAAGTCGATTTTCGCGGAGATATATAGATATAGCTGTGTACAAACATTTTTTCCTCAGTCCGGAAGATTTTCAATTTTTAAGTGTATATATTTACACCTGTCTTAACTACTCAGAACACATATATACTTACTTCTACTGGCTAGTTTACATACAAATGCAGAATTTGAGTAGCAAAAGTAATTAATTATTGTGTAATTGAGCCGAATGTTTGCGATTTATATAAAAATAGAAATACAACAAAACAACTTTTAATTCAAGATACAATAATTATTTAACAAAATTTCTTCGAAAAAACCAAGTAAGTTATACGTATTATTTGCTGCCACCAACGCTTGTTAACACTTATCGATTGAATAGTTTTGTACTTTAATTTTTACTCCAGAAAATTATGCACGTAAAAAAAAACGTAAACACCATAGGATGAGGTCTAACTTCGAACAGTCTCAATCATAATAATATCTATTGAGATATTTATTGTTTTTCTTTGGATTTCAACCTCATACAATGATGATTATAGCGAGTAATTCAAATAGGCAGAAGATAAAAGAAAGAGACGTTCACCGATTATTTCATCGTCATTGACATGACAAAAGCAATAACGATTTTATACTTGGAAATGCTGCATTGAGATATATATTTCAGATAGAATAGAAAAACGAGTTGATGAAAAATCGACTTTGCTCGGTAGTTTGGTGCGCGCAGCAGCAACAGCAGCGAAAAAAAAAAGTAGTAGAAGAGGCAAAGAGCTTCGAATAGAGCACGAGCTATTGCACAGCGGCGGCGGCAGCAGCAGCAGCAACAGCAGCAAAAGCAGTAGTATAGCAGCAGCAACGGCAAAACATCGAGCTGACAGACAGATAAAGATTAAACGTCGGCTGCACAATATGCGAAAAAAGGCGTAGAAGAGAGAGTAGACGAAGCATATACATAAGACGTTTGTACATGCGCCGAGAAGAATCTCTTCTTAAGCTCCTCTTAATTTTGATTTTTCGTAAGAAAAAAAGAAATTCGCGAGTAGACGTGGACTTTTAATCGTAATTGCGAGTGGACACGCAAATGTAGACAATCGTGTGGACTTGACTTTTGAAATTTCGAGTTTTCGCGAACTCGCGTGTTCACTCTTCCCAATTACGATTAAATGTAATGCAGTCCCGTGTATCGCGCGCATTAGCACTCGAGTTTTTTTGTCATCTTAATTCGTATACGAGAGCGAGAAAATTTTCGAGTAACTTTTTCTCTGCGATTCTTTTTATACGTTATGTTTACATTTTTACTCGTGCACACGCGAGCCGTGGCTCTGACACTTTTTCTCTAGACACGAGTATCCGAGGACTTTTTTCATGGCAAATACATGCAACAATCGAAAACTCGTGTCATTTCGAGTATCATCAAAACAAGAAGTAAAAAATCTACGCGCCCACACGCTTGGCGCAAAGGTAACTCGGAATTAGCCCTCGTTCTGTCACAATTATAATAACTAAAAGAAGGCTCGAGGCACCAAGACACGCGTATACACGACTGCTCGAAAGTTAGTCACAAAACTACGCATGCAAATGATTTATTGCATACACCAACCACTACAAAAATGCGAACAAAAAAAAATAATAGGTTAATGATGTCTACGAGAACACAGGCAGGCGTGCAATTAAAAAGCAATAATTACGTCTGAGAGGACATGAAGGTGGATGCGTCGAGGGAGTCGTGACCTTTTTATTATAAAAATCCACTGGATTTGGAATTGTAATGTAAAAAAAGGAGGCCAAACTCAGTTGACAATGTTGGAATGAGAGAGACAGAGACAGAAAGGGACAAAGGAAAAAATTTTCAGACCCGAATGCGAGATAGGTCTGGAGGCTGATCGTGTCGTCGTGGGTTGAAAATGAATAAGAGAAAAAGAGATATATAGAAAGAGAGAGAAAATAAAAGAGAAAGAAGGAAGTAAAAAGAAAAAAGAAGAGAAGGAGGAGAAAAGAGCAGAAGAGGAGAGACGGAGAGCGAGAGCGAGAGAGACAGATTGCGAGATCTGCGTTGTTGGGTGAGCTTACCTTCTTGCCCTGCTTGCCGCGCGCGCCTCGTTCGCCTGGCGGACCGGGTGGTCCGGTCGGTCCACCGTCACCCTTCTCGCCCTGCGGCCCTGCGTATTATCAGCCGCACATCAACAACAATATTTTCCTCCTCTCGTAATATAATGTATAAAATGACGACGATGATGATGATGATGAGGATGATTCTGTGTATGCTTTTTTGACTATAGAGCCGTCGTATTGTGTACGTAATACGCAAGCGCGCGTGTCGTCGGATTCGCGGAATGATTTGTTACTTGTACGTACGTGTGCATGTGTGCATGTGTGTGTCTAAGAAACTCGATTAGCGATGATAAAAAAAAAATGCGAGCGAACAGTGAAGTTCGTGCAGTTTTTATTCGCATTTAATAACTTCGACGAGTAAAAACTCTCGCGCTAACCACTAAGCCCGAAATGAAATGTCATAAAAGTCACAAAGAGCATCGAGTTAACCGCGATGTTATTTACAACTTTGGGAAGAAAATAAAAAAACTATGAACGATTTTTTTATTGATATTAGTTAGGTAAGGTATGTAAGTTGGCCTCGGCGCGGCACGAGAGATGCGCGCAATGGATGAAAATTTACTTATCGGGAGCCCGCAGGCTTGAATACGACGATCGTCGCGGCCAAGACATAACGCAAGCGTCGTGTTCGCTTAGAATCAAAATATCCCAACGAAGCAGATGGCTATAACTGTGTACAAAAGATTTCGACTCGCTTGTAATATGTATCACGGACACGCGTGCACGCAGCTTTGCAGCCTAATTTGCCCAATCGGCGAATTGAATTACCACCCCATGTAGAAGATGTATGAAGTGTATATGATTAATTGTCCGTCCATGACTTCTAATGTTCAACGTATAATTCATTTTGCAATTATTTTAGAATATAATTATCTATTTCATAAATATAAACTATTTACAATAAAACTTTTTCATGCGCCACAGAGACTTTATTGTGAAAACTAACGTTCAAACTATTAGTATTATCCGAGGCTCAAATTTTCACTCATTCCGGATATAAATTTAAAGACTCATATCATTTTTGCTTGATATCTATGCATGAAAAATACTCTGCTCCTATTTAAGCACACGCGAAAAAGCTCACAGCCTTCGAAAGACTCTTATGTACAACGTTTGTGCGTTGCTGATCAATTTAAAGTCCGAAAAGGAAGAGGAACGAAGCTGCTTATATCTATCGAAACAGGGTAATAATTAGCGCTCTACGATAAGTACAACTTCGCATTACTGTTATTATGTTTTAGATTTGAGTATTGCCATTTAAATCGATATTCATTGGACAAAATTTAAATTTATCGCGCTTTTAACGGCGTTCGTCTGTGCTCTTCGAGTCAAGTTTGCTCGGCACATATCCTTGCCGCGGAAAAGTGTCGCTACTTTCACTACTTGAACTGGTTCTCGTAAACACAACATTCGAAATTAATCCATAGGCCGCAAAGTCATTGTTGTGAAAACTACTGCCCAAGTTATTATCTTGTTTGCGCCTTTTGTTTATTTTTATTAAAAATCACTCAAAGTTTCAATCGATCAGTTATAAAGTATTAAAAAATTGTTTGGTACTTTATTAAAAATGGCATCAGAACTAAGAATAGAGGCATCTACCACAGCCATTTCAGAATGTTGCACTTTTAAGTGGACAATAAAAAATTATCGCATAATAAAATTAAGTGCGGGAGAATTAATTGTATCTCCACATTTTGGCGTTGGAAGTGATAATAAGCAATACTTCGTATTGCATTTATATCCTGAAGGCAATAGCGAGAAAGATGCAGGCTACATTTCATTATATCTTAAACCCGTAATAGATTCAACGAACAAACCGGATAAGCTCGTATGCAAATGGTCAGTATTAGTTATTAATGATAAAAAAGTTACTAAAAAATTAACAATGCATCACGATTTTGCGAACACTAACTTCAAGGGCTACGGTTCGCCGAAATTTCATAAATTGGAAAATATTGACGATTTAATTTCGGCCGAGAACACTATAACTATTCAATGTGAATTAGAAGTTTTCAAGAAATTTAAGTCTTCATTTGATTGTCCAGATATTATCGATGGCAATAATCAGGCAAGTGATATAGTGAATTTTGGCGTACTGTTTCTTAGTGAAGAATTTAGTGATGTTAAAATAAAAATTTCTGATACGCATGATATCCCAGCTCACAAAGCTATACTCGCACCTGCCAGCCCTTTATTTATGGCCATGTTCAGACATGATGAAAGTTCAGGAAACCAAAAAAGTTCTGTGAAAATAACCATACCTAATGTGAATACTGTAATTGACATGCTGCGATTTATCTACACCGGAGAGGTTGATGGTTTTGAAACTGATCAGATTATTAAATTATTAGAAGTGGCACACGATTATCATATTGAGAATTTGAAAATCAAGTATGGAAAAATGTTATGTACTAAATTGTCACCTGCTAATGTAATTGACATTCTAGTATCTGCTCATATATACGGGGTAAAGAATTTGGAAGATGAAGCAATAAAGTTTATCAAAAACCACTGAGAATTACCATTCAATTCTTAAAAGATGGATAAAATATTTTATAATGATATATGGATTAATTTAAGCCAATAGATACTTAAATCTCAAAAAAATGTATCGTAACTCTTTTTTGTGTCTAAAAGTAGTTTTTAATGAAGTTTCATTATGATTCCATCGACAACAATGATAAGTTAAAATATGCTTGATTAACTAATTAATCTATAGAATTAACAATAAGCAAATTATTTGGAAGATGAAACGATAAGATTTGTTACAAATCACACCCAATTATACACTGAAAAGTTAACGGAAAAAGATGACCCTGATTTGCTAAGAAATATAATGCAATGTATATTAAAAAAAATTGTAACTCAGGATCTTTGTAATATATCTTCAATTGTTTATAATTTTATTATTAAAATTAGACTGAAATATGAATGAAGCCATCGTTCGTTGCATGAAGAATTTGACCAAGAAAATATTGTAAATTTAGTACATCTGTACAAGGAGCTATAAAATAATTTTAAATACAATCAGTAAAGTTTCAATGTAAATAAAGTGCATAAATACATATTTTTAAATTTAATAAACCTTTTTATTTTGGTTCACCCATAATAACCTAAAGAAAACGAAGAACTCCGAAAATTTTCTCAAAATAAAGGGATGCTATACTTCGAAAAATTTTAGAGGCCCATTTTAACATCTGATTTCATCATTCTAAATGCTAAATATAAACGAGAGTTTCCCAGTTAATTGAAGAATTCGATTCAATCGCTCATCTCATTTACATAAATTCATGGTCGCGGACAAGATTTTTTTTCTTGAAGTTTTTCTCAAGTTTTTTTCAGGTTTTTTGTAACTAAATCGCTGTAGACCTTTTTGCTTGAAGATATTAGTTTTTGGGAAAATAATAAATCTAATTTTTCCAGTGTTCGAGTTCATAAGTAAATTAACATTTGGAAAAGTCTCATATAAATTCGACTCGATAGCACATTGGAAAATATTTTTCGCCCGTCAATTAAGCAAACAACGAACAAATCAAATAAGATCGTTTGTAGATGGACAGTATCACCTATTAATGATGAAAAAGTTGTTAAAAAAATGAGTTGGCATCACGATTTCGCGAGTATCCCAAACTGGGGTTTCGGTAAATTTTTCCCTAGGAATGATATAAAATAATTTCTTCCGAGAATACTGTAACTATTCAATGTGAATTAGAATTTTCAAAGAATATAAAAAATCATTAAATTCGGAAATTATATCTTGTAAACATGAGTTAATCAATACGATAAAATTCGATTTTTCATTTGATAATCAAAAACTCAGTGATGTTAAATTGATAGTTGAAGATCAGGAAATCCCAGCGCACAAAATTTTACTCGCAGCAGCCAGTATAGTATTCAGGGTCATTTTTACGTTTGATATGTTGGAAAACAATGAAAACTCCATAAAAAAAACTGAAATTATCAGAATATTCTAACTGAAATACTACGATTTATCTACACCGGAGAGATCGATGCTGTTGAAGTCGATCGGATGATTGAATTATTATCAGTGGCTGGCAAATATCAAATTGACAGTTTGAAAATCAAGTGGGAAAAATGTTATGCGCTAATTTGGAAGCTGAAGCATTAAAGTTTGTTACAACTCACACAGAAATAATCTCGAATTCTAAAAAGATAAAGGAAATAAATGATCCTGTTTCATGGATAAATTTAATGCAATCAATAATAAATAATCAATAACAATTAACATTTGAAAAAAACGACTGGTGACGATTGTAAAAAAGGCCTATTGAACTGACATTCAATTTAAATCCTTCGCTCAATGATCGGCGCTCGTCTGTACTCTGTGAGTCGAGCCTGCTCTGTACAACGAAAAACCCAATAAGACAATCCGCGCGAACGTCGCTATTCGCAGGAATCGTAAGGCAATCCCTGTTTTCAGCCATGCGTGCACGTCAATTTATGAACGTGTGAGCCCTATCAATCATAAAATGGCGATACACGGAGATTCTGTGATGATGTCTCGTGCGACGTTGGAGATTTCTCCGTATCAAAACGCTACACAAACGTTCGGTAGAGACTACAGAGCGCAAGACGCCAATATATGGCGAAATAAGGGCAGCGCCTATGGCTACCGCGTGTACTACCAAAGAAGATAGACACGTATAGAAGCCCAGAGCTTAACTAAAAATTGAGGCTGGCTCATATGATACCAAAACCAACTTCAAGGGGGCGCGGCGAGCAA
The DNA here is from genome assembly GCF_000599845.2 of Trichogramma pretiosum. Lineage (NCBI taxonomy): Eukaryota > Metazoa > Arthropoda > Insecta > Hymenoptera > Trichogrammatidae > Trichogramma > Trichogramma pretiosum. The sequence continues at coordinate 55,415 of NW_019640822.1, forward strand.
CCTAAGCCTGTAATGTATAACCAACATTTAGTCCCTTGGTTACCAAAGTCTTCGTGGTCGAGTGGTCAAGCGCTCGGCTTCGTCTTTTGCGTCGAGCGGTCGGGCCTTGGTTCAATCCCAGGCCGCAGATATTTTTTTTTACATTTTTTTCTCAAATTACAAAGAATAAAGTAAGGATTTCGCTTCTAGCTAATATTGCTTATAAAATTAAAAATACTCTGATAAATTTATTTATTAAGGGTTTTTTTTAAATGTGAAAAATAATAATCAAGCGATACGGTCCATTTAAAATTGGAGTCCGAGATATTTTCATAAAAAAGAAACTTCATTTAACGAAATTGACACGAAATTTTTTTTCAAGGCGTCTAAATATACATTAATTTAATTTAATTTGCGTTTGAATTAAATGTGATTTTTTATTTTTTTGCAGAAAAAAGAACATGAAAAAAAACGTTCGATTATCAATGCAATTTTAATTTTACGACCAATATGAGCTAAAAACGAAATCCTTACTTTATTCTTTGTAATTTGAGAAAAAAATGTAAAAAAAAATATCTGCGGCCTGGGATTGAACCAAGGCCCGACCGCTCGACGCAAAAGACGAAGCCGAGCGCTTGACCACTCGACCACGAAGACTTTGGTAACCACGGGACTAAATGTTGGTTATACATTACAGGCTTAGTCTATCTTCTTTGGTACTACTGATGTAATCATGCCAGCGGTTTCATAAGGCAGGCACACTGCGCACTTACGCCTTCTACTTGGAATCGAGTCACGCGTCCACTACAGTCAACGCGTTCAGGCAGACTTACGCATGTGTCTCGCACAATTAGACGCATAAAAATCTGCACACAGAAGTCAGAAGTTCTTGCGCCCAGTAGGGGAAAACGTCGTGCGACCTACTATACGCTCGAAGATTATCAGGGCCCACACACGTTCTTACCTACTAGTATTGTGCATTGTCATTGGAACATCTGACATCATTGATAGCGCGCAGCACGCAGTACGACCAGAAAAAAAAATCAGCTCATACGCCGCAGTGCCATTGTTGGGAAAAGTGCTGTCGAAACTATTATCTCGTCAGCGCTTTTTGTTCAATTTTGTTAAACATCGATTAAAGTGTCACTCAATCAAGTAATAAGTGTGTAAAAGTTATCTGTTAGGTGGGTCAAAATGTCATCAGACCAACGAATAGAGGCATCTACCACAGTTACTTCAGAAATATGCATTTACACGTGGACGATCAAGAACTACGGCCTAATAAAATTCAAAGTTGGACGAGCATTACAGTCTCCAAAATTTGGCGTTGGAGGTGATGATAAAAAATACTTCAATTTGCACTTATTTCCTGGAGGCAGGAATGAAGAATCTGCAGGATACATTTCGATATTTCTTAAACCTGTAATTGATTCAATGAATAAACCAGATGAGCTTGTATGTAAATGGACAATATCACTTATTAATTGTGAAAAAGTTATTCAAGAATGTACTTTGCATTACGATTTTGCGAGCGAAAATTTTTTAAGCTATGGTCGGCCTAAATTTTTTAAAGTGGAAAATATTGAACAATTAATTTCCTCCCAGAATACTGTAACTATTCAATGTAAGTTAGAAATTCTCAATGAGGTTCAATCTGCATTGAATTCAGATATCATATGTAGTAAAGATGAAACAATTGATACAATAAAATTTGATTTTTCATTTGATAATGAAAAACTCAGTGATGTTAAATTAATAGTTGAAGAACAGGAAATCCCAGCGCACAAAATAGTACTAGCAGCAGTTAGCCCAGTATTCAGAGCCATGTTTACACATGATTTGTTAGAAAACACTGAAAACTCTGTGAATATAACCGACATTACTAAGGATATTTTAAAAGAAATGCTGAGGTACATCTACACTGGAGAGATTGCTGCCATCAAAACAGATGAGATAATTGAATTACTAGCAGTGTCTGACAAATATCAAATAGACAGTTTGAAAATCAAGTGTGGAAAAATGTTATGTGATGATTTGTCCACTGAAAATGCAATTGATATTCTAGTAGCTTCTCATAAATACAATGTTAAGCTTTTGGAAAATGAAGCAATAAAGTTTGTCACAACTCACACCGAATTACTTTCTAATTCTAAAAAGATGAAAGAAATAGATGATCCTGATATATGGGTAAATTTAACCCAATCAATGATAAAATTTCAAAAAAAATAAAATTTGGTTAGTTCAATCTGGTTCAGTTTTCTGGTATGTTGTTTTGAGATATTATTCATGAAACTATAATTTAAACATTAAATAATAATGACTCAGTTTTATGATTTTTGCATTAAATGATATATTCACTTTTAAATTGTTATAATAAGTCTTCGATAGTTCATTATTTTGTGTCAAAATGAAAATAAATATATTATTCAGCTATTACACAAGCTCCATTTTTTATATAGGTAAAATTTTGTAAGTTGATTAAAAGTGATTGTTTATTCTTTGTAATCTAATTCCTTGTTCATTGCATGGAAAGCATTTGAACAGAACTTTTTGTAAAACTATCACAATAAGCTTAAGTTATGTTTATAATCTATAAAAAATCAATAAAGTTGTAATGTCAATAAAATGTATATGTGAATATTTTCAAATGACTTAAGAAATGATCTTGCTTTAATCAGTAATAATAAGGAAAAAACATGAAAGTGTTATAATCTTGTCATAAGACGAAAGGACGTCACATACTTCACAAAATCTTTACAAATCCATCCTGAAATTTGGTTTTATCACTTCAAATGCACAGATATAAAAGTGTTAATTTAACCACTTATGGCATCAACATAGGTTTAATCATAGGCATGATAGCGGAGAAAATAATACACATCTATTGAAAAGAAACTCTAATTATATAAATTGTGTGCATTGCTTATTCATAATTTAAAGTTCAAAGGGAGAGAGGGGGGGCGTCAGTTAACATCTACTGAAAAAATGCCATAAATAGCTCACTACCCACGTCTATACAACTATATATCTATACCCTGCGGTCCTCAAGTTCTCGCGCCGTGTGTACAGCCAATTGAATTGAGATTTATTAGTCAAAATTTAAATCCTTTGCGCAGTTATCGGCGCTTCGCGAGCTAAGTTAATTCTGCACAATGAAAAGCTATATAAAGACAATCCGTTCGAACTAAACATCGCCTTGCACGAATCATAAAATGAATCTTTTTTTCAGCCGTATGCATGCACTTATATGTGTGAATGTATGATCGTTGTCAAACAGTGCAGTGGTGCCCGAAGATTTTTCGCGCGTTGATGTCTCGAGCGGCACTTGAAAATACTCCGTATCCAAGACGTTACTCTAGCGAAGTGAGGGCAGTGCCTATGCTTGCACGTGTACTGTTTTTATTATTGTCACGCATGTTATACACACAGGAGGCCCCACCGCGTATTCATTTTTTTACTAATGGTACCGAAACACACGCTGAACAAGCTTACACCGCTCGGTGCTTCACGAGTCGCATTTCACACAAGACGCGCATAAAACCCGCATGCTAAACTCCGAAGTTCTTGCGATCAGCGATGGAAAACGTCGTGCGCCGTATGTACTTATGTACGCACATATAGATCAGCAGAGCCTTATTCGTTCCGAGCGTTTAGGCGGAGCTTAGAGTGGCGCTGCACCATCACCATTTACACTGCAATCTTATAGAAATTAGAAAACGGGACGTGTCCCGTCAAAAAATGCCAGCTGTTCGAACTAAATTTTTTCTTATGAGAATTAACATGAGAAAGCGCCACGCTGTGCTACGCTCTGGGCCAATACACAGTCACACGTTCTTACAGTCGTGCATTATAATTTACAGTGAATTATTTATTTAATGTGGACATATCCTTGTCGCTGAAAAGTGTTGCTATACATTCGCCATTTGAACTAGTCGCTTCTCACGAGCAGAAAAAAAGCAGCTCATACGCCTCAGTGCCATTGTTGGGAAAACTACTGTTCAAATTATTATATTGTTGGTGTTTTTTTATTTAATTATATTAATCAATTAAAGTGTTTTCAATCAAATAATAAGTGTGTAAAAGTTATCAGTGTGTATAAAATGGCATCAGACAAACGAATAGAGGCATCTACCACAGTTACTTCAGACAAATGCATTTACACGTGGACGATCAAGAACTATAGCTTGATAAAATTTAAAGTAGGAGAAATACTAGAATCTCCAAAATTTGGCGTTGGAAGTGATGATAAAAAATACTTCAATTTGCAATTATTTCCTGGAGGCGAAACAGAAGAAAATGCTGAATACATTTCTTTATATCTTAAACCTGTAATTAATTCAACGAAGAAACCGGATAAGCTCGTATGTAAATGGACATTATCATCTATTAATGATAAAAAAGTTGTTCATAAAAATATGTGGCATAACGATTTTGCGACCCATGACTTCGAAGGCCTAGGTTGCCCAAAATATCATGAATTATCAAAAATTGACCAACTGATTTCTTCCAAGAATACTGTAACTTTTCAATGTGAATTAGAAGTTCTCAATAAAATTCAAACATCATTGAATTCAGATATCATATGTAGGAAAGATGAAACAATTGATTCAATTTTTACAATAAAATTCAATTTTTTTTTTCTTAGTAAAGAACTGAGTGATGTTAAATTGATAGTTGAAGAAAAGGAAATACCAGCGCACAAATTTGTTCTAGCAGCGGTTAGCCCAGTATTTAGAGATATGATGGAAAACACTGAAAACTCTGTGAATATAACCGACATTACTAAGGATATTTTAACAGAAATGCTGAGGTACATCTACACTGGAGAGATTGCTGCTATCAAAACAGATGAAATAATTGAATTACTAGCAGTGTCTGACAAATATCAAATTGACAGTTTGAAATTCAAGTGTGGTAAAATATTAAGTGCTAACTTGTCCTCTGAAAATGCAGTTGACATCCTAATAGCAGCACATAAATACAAAGTAAAGCATTTGGAAGATGAAGTAATAAAGTTTGTCGCAGTTCACACTGAATTACTCTCTAATTCAAAAAAGATAAAAGAAAGAGACGATCATGATATATGGGTAAATTTAACCCAATCAATAGTTAAATCTAAAAAAAAAGTATTGTAACTCATTTTTGTGTTTAAAATCAGTTTTTAGTAAAGTTTAAGATTAGCTAATCAAGTATTTTTTAACTTATCATTCATATCAATGAAATCATAATTGATTTATTAAATACTTATGACTAAAGTCCAGACTTTTTGCATTAAATGCTATATTCATTTTTAAATTATTGTATTAAATTGTTTATTGTTCATGATTTTGTCTCAAAATGAAACTGAAAATATCATTAAGCTATTATCCAAGATCTATTTTATATATATTTTTGCAAGTTGTTTTATACTTATTGTTTATATTTTGTTATTCAATATCTAGTTCATTTCATGAAAAACAATTAAACAGAACTTTTTGTAAATTGCACTATAAGTATATCATATAATTATGATAAAATTTGTTGTCGCAATGTAAATAAATTACATAAGTACATGTTTTCAAAACTTCAGAATTTCATTGCCACCTTTATTCTATTATTTTACTTTAAATTCAATCAGTAATAAAAAAAGATGAAACAAAAAATTAGAAAAACTCTGTTCAGATGGAGGTACGCTACATTTTAAAAATGTTCATAAGCTAGTCTTGAAATTTGATTTGACGAACCAAATTTTTAGTTTCCTCAAGTTTTGCTTAACAAAAATAAACCTTTTCGCTTGAAGATAGTTCTTAGGAATTTAATAAATTGAATGCCTCCAGCACTCAAGTTCGTAAATAAATTAACATTTGAAAAATACTCGTGTCACTTTTGCTCAGTAGCTATAAGAAACCAATACATGAAAAAGTAATATGCGCCTATTCAAGCCTACCGAAAAGAAGTTTACAGTTATCGCGAGACCCTCATGTAGAGTGTGTTTAAAATGCATTTCTGGTTCAGAATTTAGAGTCTGATAAAAGGAAAGAGGGAGCGGCCAGTTAACACTTACTAGAAAAAAACTTTGAATAGCCCTCTACATGTACAGTTATACCCTGACGTTATTTTGTTCCAGTCCTATGTGTATTGTCAGTTTAATTGTTATTACTGCCATCTATCTTACACACACAAACGGACTCACTGTGTTATATTTACGCTCTCTACTTGGCACTTGGTACCCAGTCACATCGTCACAGTCAACACATTTGGACAGGCTCTCGCTTGAGATACGTATAAATCCGCACGCGAAAGTGAGAAATTTTTGCGCCCAGCAGCGGAAACGCCGTGCGATTGACGCTCGAAGATTAACAGTGCCTTCACCCACACATCTTACAAGATCAAGAGTTGAGCGTTGAAATTGACGGTTTTCCGCACGTTATACACATGTTTTTACCGCCGAAAAGTGTTGCTACTTTGAACGTATTTTGATCTAGTCGCTTCTCGCAAACAGAAACTAAATCAACCCATACACTGGCGAGTGATTGTTGTGAAAACCACTGCTAAATATTATCTTGTTTTTCCGTTGGTTCAATTTTATAGCGAATAACTCAGAGTTTCACTCAATCAAGAATAAAGTGTCTAAAAGTTATCAGATACTCGAGTCAAAATGTTACTAGGACAACGAATAGAGGCGTCCACCGAAGTTACTTCAGATAAGTGTGCTTTCACGTGGACAATCAAGAACTATCGCTTAATAAAATTTAAAGTTGGAGAAGTACTAGAATCTCCAAAATTTAGCATTGGAAGTGATAATAAGAAATACTTCAATCTCGAATTATACCCTGCAGGCAATAGTGAGAAAGATGCAGGATTCATTTCCTTATTTCTTACACCTGTAATTGATATAGAGAACGAACCGGATAAGCTCGTATGTAAATGGACAGTATCACTTGTTAAAGATAAAAAAGTAATTGAAAAATTTACGGGGCATTACGATTTTGCGGACGATGATTTTAACAGCCGTGGTTGGCCAAAATTTTATAAAGTGACAAAAATCGATGAATTGATTTCCTCCGATAATACTCTAACTATTCAATGCGAGTTAGAAATTCTTGATGAAATTCAAACTGTATTGAATTCAGATATCGTATGCAGTAAAGATGAAACTGTTTATACAATAAAATTTGATTTTTCATTTCTTAGTGAAAAACTCAGTGATGTTAAGTTGATAGTCGAAGAAAAGGAAATCCCAGCGCACAAAATTGTACTGTCAGCGTTTAGCCCAGTATTTAGGACTAAGTTTATATGTGATGTGTTGGAAAACGAAGAAAATTTTGTGAAGATAACAGACACAACTGCAAACGTTGTAACTGAAATGTTGCAATTTATCTACACCGGACAGATTAATGCAATTGACACATATATGCTTATTGAATTATTAGGTGTGGCTGACAAGTATCAAATTGACGGCTTGAAAGTCAAGTGTGGTAAAATATTATATGCTAACTTGTCTTCTGAAAATGCAGTTGAAATTCTACTAGCTTCTCATAAGTACAAAGTAGAGCATTTGGAAGATGAAGCAATAAAGTTCATGACAAATCACACCCAATTACTCTCCAATTCTAATAAGATGAAGAAAATAGATGATCCGGATATATGGATGAATTTAACCCAATCAATATTAAAATCTCGAAAAAATGTATCGTGTCTAGTTTGTCATCCAGAAAAACATAGCTAAATTATTAAATAATTGTGACTTAAAATCAGCATATCTGCAGGAAGAGCTTGGCAAGTTGGACAATACTAATTCTTTATGTTTCATTATTGAATGTATCTAGTTTTTTGCATAAAGAAGCATTTGATAAAAAACTTTTTGTAAATGTAGCACTGTAAGCATAAAATCTCATGTAGAACAGAATCTGTAAAATTTTTAAGTTTCAATGTAAATAAAGTGCGTACATTTTTAAATAATCATAGCTGCTCATTACCCAATACAGTTTATAATTTTATTTTGATTCAATTGACAATTAAGAAGAAACACAAAAAAGTACACACATTTTTTCAAAATGAAGGGATGCTATACCTAATGAATAATATTCTTGAAACATGATTTTATCATTCCAAATACGCGAATGTAAAAGAGATCGCCCTCGTAAATTGTAAAATCTGATTCAATCTTTTCTTCTCATTAACATAGATTTAAAGACATGGACAGGATAGTAACTATTGTATCTTATATTTTCTAGAACCATACAAATTTATAACAAAAAGAAAAGAGTTGATCTCAAGTCGTGAAAATCCTTGAATTCCGCGACTGTAAATGAAGTACATATCTCGATAGACGATTGATTTCGCTATTACCGAAAGCAAGTACATAAAAAATATTAATCGAGACTTAGTTCTTATTGGTTCGTAATATCCGAGCGATAAAAGAGTTGGAATATGTATTGTTGACTCTCATGGTTAATGCATTACGCCCGCGCGCGCATCCAAATATATAATTTATATATATATGGCATTCGCGCGCGCATCTCGTGAAATCCTATTACTCTTTGTTTATTGTATGTGTATGTGTGTGTGCGTGTAGCCCCTTTCGTGTCGTATTTTCTCGATTCTTCCTAATTAAACATCGCCATGCACGAATCATCATACATTTGCTCTGTTCCCAGTTATGCCGTATGCGCGCAAGCCGTTGTGTGGACGTGTGGCCCGGGGCCCCTGTCAATATGTAGTGCGACGATACACAAAGATCTGCGTGCCTTGTTTACTCGAGCGGCACTTTGGAATTCGCCGCATCAAGACGTTACTGTAGCGAAGTAAGGGCAGTGCCTATGCTTGCACGTGTACTGTTGTTATTGTTGTCGAGCATGTTATACACACAGGCGGCCCTACCTACTCTATTCACTTTTTTACTTGGTACCAAATCACACGCTGAACAGGCTTACACCGCTCAGTGCTCACGAGTCACGAGTCGCATCTCGCACAAGACGCACAAAAACACACACGCAGAACTCATAAGTTCATGCACATAGATCAGCAGAGCCTTATACAGAGTCACACGTTCTTATAAGATAAAGAGTTGCGAATTGAAATGTACAGTGAATTATTTATTTAGTGTGAACATATCCTTGTCACCGAAAAGTGTTACGTATATATTTTTGCCATTTGAACTAGTCGTTTCTTACGAGCAGAAAAAATCAGCTCATACGCCGCAGTGCCATTGTTGGGAAAAGTGCTGTCGAAACTATTATATCGTCTTCGCTTTTTGTTCCATTTTATTAAACATTAATTAAATTATCACTCAATCAAGTAATAAGTGTGTAAAAGTTATCGGGTGCTTGAGTCAAAATGTATTCAGAACAACGAATAAAGGCTACCACTAAAGTTACTTCAGATAAATGTATTTATACGTGGACAATCGAAAATTATCGCTTACTAAAATTGAAAGTTGGAGAAAAAATAGAATCTCCAAATTTTGGCGTTGGAAGTAACGATAAAAAATATTTTCAATTGTGGCTGTACCCTGCAGGAGACACTAAAGAAAGAGCAGAGGAACACCTTTCTTTATATCTCTATCCCATAATTGATTTCTCAAGCAAACGGGGTAAGTTCGTATGTAGAAGCACAATATCAGCTATTAATGGTAAAAAAGTTGTAAGACAATTAATATTACATCACGACTTTGCAACCACTGTCTTTGAGGGCTGCGGTTGGGCAAAATATTTTGAACTGGCCAAAATTGACCAACTGATTTCTTCCGAGAATACTGTAACTTTTCAATGTGAATTAGAAATTTTCGATGAAATTCAATCTTCATTGAATTCAGAAATAATCTGCAGTAAAGACGAGGTAATCGAAACAATAAAATTCGATTTTTCATTTCTTAGTGAAAAATTCAGTGATGTTAAATTGATAGTTGAAGAACAGGAAATCCCAGCGCACAAAATTGTATTGTCAGCGGCTAGCCCAGTATTTAGGGCCATGTTTACACATGATATGTTGGAAAACGAAGAAAATTCCGTGAAAATAACAGACGTATCTGCGAATATTGTTACTGAAATGTTGCGATTTATTTACACCGGACAGATGGATGCGACCGAAACAGATACGATTATCGAATTGTTAGCTGTGTCTGACAAGTATCAAATTGACAGTTTGAAAAACAAGTGTGGAAAAATGTTATGTGATGATTTGTCCACTGAAAATGCAATTGATATTCTAGTAGCTTCTCATAAATACAAAGTAAAGCATTTGGAAAATGAAGTAATAAAATTTGTCACGAATCACACTCAATTACTCTCCAATTTTGAAAAGATGACAAAAGTAGATGATCCCGTTATATGGGTAAATTTAACTCAATCAATATTAAAATCTCAAAAAAATGTATCTTAACTCATTTTTGTATCTAAAACTAGTTTTTAGTGAAGTTTAAGTAGTCTATCAAATATGTTTCAATCTATAATTGTTATCAATGGAATCATAATTAATCTATGGAATACTTGTAACTAAGTTCTACACTTAGTTAATAAATCTGCGTTCAATGGTTCATGATTAAGTGTCAAAATTAAACTACAAGTATTAAGGCTATTATCAGAGATTTGTTCTGGTTAATATTTTGTAAGTTGATTAATTCTGATTGTTTATATTTTGTAATTCAATATCTAGTTCATTCCATGAAAAACATTTGAATAGAACTTTTTGTAAAGCTAGTACTAGCTTATGATATGATAATAATACAATTTCTATAGTTTCAGTTCAAATATATTGCAGACTTTTTGCATTAAATACTATATTCGTTATTAAATTGTTTTGGTAAGTCTTGTATGGTTCATGATTTTGTGTCAAAATTAAACTAAAAGTATTGTTAAGCTATTATCCAAGATCTATTTTACGTATAATTTTGCAAGTTTTGTAATACTTATGTTTTGTAATTCAATATCTAGTTCATTGCATGAAAAACATTGAAACAGGACTTTTTGTAACTAGCACTATAAGCTTATCATATGGTTATAATAAAACCTGTAGTCGCAATGTAAATAAATTACATGAGTACATATTTTCAAATGCCTTTAGAAATTTATTGCCTCCTTTATTTTATGATTTTACTTTAATTCGATCAATAATGAAAAAGATGAACAAAAAGTTACAAAAATTCTCTCAGGGTTTAAAAATGAAGGCATGCTATATTTTAAAAATGTTCATAAGCTTATTCTGAAATTTGATTTCATCCTTCCAAATGCACGAATATAAAAGAGATCGTCCGCGTAAATTGTATAATCAAATTTAACTACTTATTCCGTTAATTCCAAGTCATGAACAAAATGTTTGTTTTTCTCAAGGTTTTTGTAACAAAATCGCTATGAACCTATTTGCTTTAAAATAATTTTTAAGAAAATGTCTCCAGCATTCGAGTTTATGAGTAAATTAAAATTTGAAAAAGACTCATCACTTTTGCTCGACAACTGTAATGAAAAAATAATATGCGCCTATCGAAGCATATCGAAAAAAAGCTCGCAGACATCGCGAGACCTTTATACAATTAGAGCGTGAGCAAAGTGCATTACTTATTCAGAATTTAGAGTCTGAATAGAGAGAAGGAGTGTTCAGCTAAGATCTACTGAAATAAGGTCATAAATATCACTCGGCGTATTGGGAAGTAATGTGTGCCTGTGATGGAGGAAAAACATAGCCGTCGTAACCGAGAATCCAATGCTTTCAAGTTCCACGGTTACAACGAACGTGTTGTTTACCCAGACCATAGGTACACATAACGTCCCATACGTCCTGATTTTATCATGTTCTAACCCTGTGTATAACCATTCAAATCGAGATTCATTCGACGGAATTTAAGTATTACGCTCAATTATCGGCGCTCGGGTGCTTCGCGGGTACAGCTTGCTCTGCACAATGAAAAAACAATATGATCATCCGCGTTAACGACGCCACGCATGAATCATCATATAAGACAAAATCCCTGTTTTCAGCTCTGCGCGCATGTTGATGTGTGAACGTGTGGACCCTGTCAATCATATAAAACGACGATGCAAGAAGATTTCGCGTGATTTGTTGTCTCGTGTGGCGCTTAACAATCCTCCGCAAGGAGACGTTACACTATATAAAACTTCTTATTCTGTTACAAGCATAGAGAAAGACTTTATAGCGAAGAAAGGGCGACGGGCTATGCCTACCCGTGTACTGTTGTTATGATTGGCGCGCTTGTTATACACGCAGGCGGCCTCACTGCAGCGCTGTATTTACTTATTTCTAGTTGATACCGAGTCACATATCCGCTACAAAATTCGCTCTCTAACATTTCATTTTCAATCTCCCGCCTCTTCAAAGCCCGTTAATGGCCGTATGACACAGAGCTTGCTCACTGTCGGAGCCACAGAAGAAGAAGAAGAAGAAGACATATCCGCTACAGCTACAGTGAACACGTTTCTGGCAGGCGTTGAGTTACGACTGTATCTCGCATATATATGTAAGACGTGTATAAATCCGCATTCCGCGCGCAGAACTCAGAAGTTTTTGCGGCCAGCAGTGGAAAACGTCGTTTAACTTACACTCAAAGATTAACAAGATTTACACAGTTACATTATACTTTCTTGCAGCATCAAGAGTAGCGCAGAAAAATTGGTGTATCTGACAATTGAAATCATATAAAGATAGTGTTGCTCAGCACGGCCGTTAATGGTGAATTGCTTTTTTAATGCGCACGTATTACTCATTCGCCGCAGTGCCATTGTTGCGACAAGTGCTGTCGAAACTATTACCTCGTCTGCGTTTTTTGTTTAATTTTACTAAACATCAGAGTTTCACTCAATCAAGTAATAAGTGTCTAACAGTTGTCAAATACGTTAGTCAAAATGTCATCAAAACTAAGAATAGAAGCTTCTACTAAAGTTTATTCGGATGAGTGCATTTATACGTGGACTATCGAGAATTATCGCTTACTGAAATTTAAAGTTGGAGAAAAAATAGAATCTCCACAATTTGGCGTTGGCAGTGATGATAAAAAATACTTCTATTTGCGATTATACCCTGCAGGCAGGGATGCAGAATCTGCAGAATACATTTCGTTATTTCTTACCCCTGTAATTGATTCAACGAAGAAACCGGATAAGCTCGTATGTAGATTGATTGTTTCAGTTATTAAAGATAAAAAAGTTGTTATAAAAAACAAAGAGCACTATGATTTTGCGAGTGATGGAAAATTTGTTGGCTTTGGTTGGTCGATATTTTATAAATTGGAAAATATTGACCAATTAATTTCTGCCGAGAATACTGTAACTATTCAATGTGAATTAGAAGTGTTCAATAAACATGAATCTTCATTGAAATCCAACGTTATCAACAGCAAAGAACAGATAATTGATAAAGTGAACTTGGACTTATTGTTTCTTGGTGAAGAATTCAGTGATATAAGAATAATAACTTCTGATGGAAATGACGTCCCAGCACATAAAAATATACTCGCAGCGGCCAGCCCAGTATTTAGGGGCATGTTTACTCATAATATGTTGGAAAATAAAGAAAATTCAGTGAAGATAACAGACACTACTAAAAATACTGTAATTGAAATGCTGAGATACATCTACACAGCTCGGGTTATTATCAACGAAGTAGATATTATTATTGAATTATTAGAAGTAGCAGAGAAATATCAAATTGATAATTTGAAAATTAAATGTGAAAAAATATTATGTTCTGATTTGTCATCTGAAAATGCTATCAAGATATTAATAGCTGCTCATAAATACAAAGCAAAGTATTTGGAAGATGAAACAATAAAGTTTATTACAACTAACACTGAATTACTCTCCAATTCTGAAAAGATGAAAGAAATAGGTGATTTTGATATAATGATCAATTTAATGCAATCAATAGTTAAATCTCATAAAAATAAAGTTTGATTAGTTAATCAAGTATGTTGTAACTTATCATTTTTAGATAATCAATGTTATATTCATAATTAAATTGTTATAATAAATCTTTGACGGTTCATGATATGATGTTGAAATTAAGTTTAAAATTTTAAGCTATTATCTGAGTTCTAAAGATACCATTTGGAAAGTTGATTAATACTGATTGTTTATGCTTTGTAATTCAATACCTAGTTCATTGTATGAAAAGCATTTGAATAAAACTTTTTGTTTAACTATCACTACAATCTTATGACGTAATTATAATACAATTTGTAAAGATGCAATGTAAATTAAATGCTTACTAACAAATTAAATATTTTTAAATGATTTTAGAAGTTTATTGCCTCCTTTATTCTAATAATTGCAAAAATTGTGTCAAGATGTAGGGATAGTATAATTTAAAAATGTTCATAAGCCTATCTTGAAATTTGATTTTATCACTCCAAATGCATGGATATAAAAAAGAGATTTTTTCTGTCAATTGTAAAATCAGATTTAACCACTTGTTCTGTTAACATAGATTTTAAGTCACAAACAGGATAGTAACCTTTGTATCTTATAAACTATATTTTCTAAAACTGTACAAATTTATGACAAAAAGAAAACAGTTGATCTCATGTAGTGAGTAAATAAAAAAGAGAAACTTTAAATTCTGCAACGGCAGATGAAATAAATATCTCGAAAGACGACTGATTTTGCCATTACCGAAAGCAAGTCCATAAAAAATATTAATCGAGACCTAGTTCTTATTTGTTCGTAAAGTCCGAGCGTGTGCGTGTAGCCCCTTTCGCGTCGTATTTTCTCGATTCGTCCTAATGAAACATCGCCACGTACAAATCATCAGACATTAGCCCTATTCCCAGTTATACGCGCATGTCGATGTGTGAACGTGTCCCTGTCAATATGTAGTGCGATGATACACGAAGATTTTGCGCGCGTTGATGTCTCGAGCGGCGCTTTGGAATTCTCCGCATCAAGACGTTATTCTAGCGAAGCAACGGCATAGGCAGTGCCTAATCACGCGCTGAACAGGCTTACACCGCTCAGTGCTCGCGAGTCACGAGTCGCATCTCACACAAGACGCACAAAAACACACACGTTCTACTCGGAAGTTCTTGCGCCCAGCAGTGGAAAACGTCGTGGGACTTCATAGGTCCGCAGGGCCTCATCACAGTCACACGTTCTTACAAGATAAAGAGTTGCGCATTGAAATGTACAGTGAATTATTTATTTAGTGTGAACATATCCTTGTCACCGAAAAGTGTTACGTATATATTTTTGCCATTTGAACTAGTCGTTTCTTACGAGCAGAAAAAATCAGCTCATACGCCGCAGTGCCATTGTTGGGAAAAGTGCTGTCGAAACTATTATATCGTCTTCGCTTTTTGTTCCATTTTATTAAACATTAATTAAATTATCACTCAATCAAGTAATAAGTGTGTAAAAGTTATCGGGTGCTTGAGTCAAAATGTATTCAGAACAACGAATAAAGGCTACCACTAAAGTTACTTCAGATAAATGTATTTATACGTGGACAATCGAAAATTATCGCTTACTAAAATTGAAAGTTGGAGAAAAAATAGAATCTCCAAATTTTGGCGTTGGAAGTAACGATAAAAAATATTTTCAATTGTGGCTGTACCCTGCAGGAGACACTAAAGAAAGAGCAGAGGAACACCTTTCTTTATATCTCTATCCCATAATTGATTTCTCAAGCAAACGGGGTAAGTTCGTATGTAGAAGCACAATATCAGCTATTAATGGTAAAAAAGTTGTAAGACAATTAATATTACATCACGAATTTGCAACCACTGTCTTCGAGGGCGGCAGGGGTTGGGCAAAATATTTTGAACTGGCCAAAATTGACCAACTGATTTCTTCTGAGAATACTGTAACTTTTCAATGTGAATTAGAAATTCTCGATGAAATTCAATCTTCATTGAATTCAGAAGTAATCTGTAGTAAAGACGAGGTAATCGATACAATAAAATTCGATTTTTCATTTCTTAATGAAAAATTCAGTGATGTTAAATTGATAGTTGAAGAACAGGAAATCCCAGCGCACAAAGTTATATTGTCAGCGGTTAGCCCAGTATTTAGGGCCATGTTCACACATGATATGTTGGAAAACGAAGAAAATTCCGTGAAAATAACAGGCATATCTGTGTATATTGTCACTGAAATGTTACGATTTATTTACACCGGACAGATTGATGCGACCGAAACAGATACGATCATCGAATTGTTAGCTGTGGCTGACAAGTATCAAATTGACAGTTTGAAAAACAAGTGTGGAAAAATTTTATGTGATGATTTGTCCACTGAAAATGCAATTGATATTCTAGTAGCTTCTCATAAATACAAAGTAAAGCATTTGGAAAATGAAGCAATAAAATTTGTCACAAATCACACCCAATTACTCTCCAATTTTGAAAAGATGACAAAAGTAGATGATCCCGTTATATGGGTAAATTTAACTCAATCAATATTAAAATCTCAAAAAAATGTATCTTAACTCGTTTTTGTATCTAAAACTAGTTTTTAGTGAAGTTTACTTAGTTAATCAAATATGTTTTATTAACCTATCATTTTTATCAATGGAATCATAATTAATCTATGAAATACTTGTAACTAAGTTTTACACTTTGTTGATAAGTCTTTGTTCAACGGTTCATGATTAAGTGTCAAAATTAAACTAAAAGTATTAAGGCTATTATCCGAAATTTGTTCTGCTTAAAATTTTGTAAGTTGATTAATTCTGATTGTTTATATTTTGTAATTCAATATCTAATTCATTCCATGAAAAACATTTGAACGGAACTTTTTGTAAAGCTAGTACTATCAGCTTATGATATAATTATAATACAATTTGTATAGTTTCAGTTCAAATATATTACAGACTTTTTGCATTAAATGCTATTTTCGTTATTAAATTGTTTTGGTAAATCTTGTATGGTTCATGATTTTGTGTCAAAATTAAACTAAAAGTATTATATCCAAGATCTATTTTACGTATAATTTTGCAAGTTTTTTAATACTTATGTTTTGTAATTCAATATCTAGTTCATTGCATGAAAAACATTGGAACAGAACTTTCTGTAACTAGCACTATAAGCTTATCATATGGTTATAATAAAATCTGTTGTCGCAATGTAAATAAATTACATAAGTACATATTTCCAAATGCCCTTAGAAATGTATTGACTCCTTTATTCTATGATTATATTTTCTAAAACTATACAAATTTTGTGACAAAAAGAAAAGAGTTCATGTAGTGAGTATTTACTCACGTAGTAAGTAAAAAAAAGAGAAACTTCAAATTCTGGAAAAGCAAATGAAATAAATATCTCGAAAGACGACTGATTTTGCCATTAACGAAAGCAAATGCCCAAAAAATATTAATCGAGACTTAGTTCTTATTTGTTTGTAAAATCCGAGTGATAAAAGAGTTAGAATACGTACACGTCTCGTCGCTTCGCGCCCATCATTCGCATTGTTGACTCTCATGGTTAATGCATTACGCCCGCGCGCGTATCCAAATATATGCCCGAAAGGCTGCGGGGATACATTATACATATATAGGGTGACGGCACCAATGAATGAATGACCCCCAATGAATGAATGACCAAGAAAAGATTAAAATTAAAACATGAAAGGAAATTTTAACCCATGTCAAAAAATTATTTTTATTTTATTGATGCTTGAAGTTTGAAATACTATGATCAGTTTTAGTTAAACTAGCTTCACTTTTTCACAAAAATTCCTATAGAGTCGATAGTGAATGAATGTATTCATTTACATGGATAATGCGACTTGGCACGGCGCGATACCAGTAAATGAAAAGACAATGTTTTTGCCGTCCCGCCAACGTTTGAGGTTAGGTCGCAGACGATGTATGCAGGGCGCAGTGCGTACATCGTTTGGATTTACGTTAATTATAGGCTAATTTAACTTAATTTAAACTAGTTATTAAAGATGGCTAAAACCGAAACGAACAATAAAAACGTAAAATAAAAACTGTGAAAAAAACTGGACATAATGTCGATAAGATTCTCAACTTGTCAATGCTCTCTCATAATATAATTCATTCATTCACTGGGTCCAGAGTATTCATTGATTGGTTCTTTACCATTCATTCACTGGGGTACCTCATTTTATTGAGTTATATCATTTATAACTTTATGAAATATTATTTTTCATGTATTTCAATTTTTTTATTTATGAAATAAGTCCTAACGAACACAAATTTGAATGCACGCTAGGGATTAATGCAAATTTAGATTTTAAATCAATTGATTATAAGCATAATTTTGTGAATCCATTCATTCACTGGTGCCGCCACCCTATGACATTCGCGCGCGCATCTCGTGAAATCCTATTACTCTTTGTTTATTGTATGTGTATGTGTATGTGCGTGTAGCCCCTTTCGCCGGTCGTATTCTCTCGATTATTACATCCCTTTTGTGTACGGTCCAGTCGTCGTTTTGTGCGTTCTCTATATAACTGTATACTAACAACAGTACATACAGCGAGAGAGAGAGGAAGAGACGTCCTTTGCAGTGGAAACGCGCGTCAGCGGCAGACGATACTCCGTGTATATACAGCCGCGCGTACACTACTCTGGCCTTTATAGTGCCCAGTCATATAAGTTCTGTCGCTGTGTGTTGGTATACGTAAGTGCACGTCTATATGTGCGCGGCTGTTTGCTCACGTCGCGAAAGACGTTGCGCATCGACTCTGCGCCTGAGCCTTGGTTGATGCGCGTTACATGCACACTTCCTTACAAAGAATATATTGTGTGTATATAATGTACCGGGGTAAAAACGCGATGTAACGTCTTCGAGGTGACAAATTTTCCGTACACATTTGTGTGGATTTTCTTTCTATTATCCCATTAAGTCCCAAGAGGACGTTTTTTCAACACTTCATTCGGCCACTGTATTTGTGGTGTAAATGGGGTCAAAAAAATATGCGAGTAACTAATTCTAATGTAAAATTTAATGCCCTTTCAGAATCTGATCTCAGATTTTTGAAAAAGTGATCAGGTCAAAAGTTACACTTGATTTTACCCAAAAAAACATGATTTTTAAAAAAAATTTTTTTTTATTTTTCGAATTTCCAAATGAAAACCATTAGAAATCTTAGGGGTATCGTGCAAATATCGCGTCCTCGATACCTAAACTAAAAGTTAGTGGGGTTTAGATTGAATAAAATAAAGTTAAAAAATACACTTTTTTCTCAAGTCCTTCGTTTTTGAGTAAAAATTCTATAAGTTTTCATTTAATTTTGCTAGTTTCGACCGACATTTTTTCTGTTTAAACATTAATTTTTTCAATCGGTACCCCGCTAACTTTCAATTTAGATATCGAGGACGCGATATTTGCACGAAACTCTTGAGATTTCAAATGGTTTTCATTTGGAAATTCAAAAAATAAAAAAAAATTTTTTTTAAAAATCATGTTTTTTTGGGTAAAATCAAGTGTAACTTTTGACCTGATCACTTTTTCAAAAATCTGAGATCAGATTCTGAAAGGGCATTAAATTTTACATTAGAATTAGTTACTCGCATATTTTTTTGACCCCATTTACACCAAAAATATAGTGGCCGAATGAAGTGTTGAAAAAACGTCCTCTTGGGACTTAATGGGTTATACACGGGGCAATTCGCGCGAAATGCATTTTATAT
Organism: Trichogramma pretiosum; assembly: GCF_000599845.2. Taxonomy (NCBI): domain Eukaryota; kingdom Metazoa; phylum Arthropoda; class Insecta; order Hymenoptera; family Trichogrammatidae; genus Trichogramma; species Trichogramma pretiosum. Next base: position 74,975 of record NW_019640822.1, read on the forward strand.
GAGATAAAAAAAAACAATTACGGTTACAATAAAGGACTCCTCTGGAGATGTATCAATAAAATCGTAGATAGTATACCCAATCATCGTCGTGGAGGCTCTCTCACGTGTAAGGAGCCCGATTATCCCGAACGAGTCCATAAATGAAGACTCCGAGCTGTCTCGATTGTAAAAAAAAAAATAACTTACCAGGTGGTCCCGGAGGTCCAGGCGGTCCCTCGAAGACTCCGGTGGCGAATGGCTCGCCGTTTATCGACGTCGTCAGTCCTCGCTCGCCCTTGTCGCCCTTGTCGCCCTGCGGATGCCAAAAAACACAAGAGGGAATTAGTCGATTTTCACGCTCGATATTTACGTAAGGGGGTGGGGGTGAAAAATGAGTACGAGAAGATTTCTCGATAATTATGTCGAAGAGCACCAGAATAAATGTATGTAAGTGTAAACAAATATCTACGGATTATGTATAACTTTAGACTCACACAGAAAGTACGATAGATAATAACCTTATTTCCCAGAGAAGAAAAGAGATACAGTCGTTTCATCTACGTCAGTTAAATGAGAATGTTTTTCGGTACGTTAATAAAAGTCGCACAACGAGTACTATATTTTCATCGGTAAAGAGATTGCCAAGAGCTCGATGCTCGACGCACTTTCGTTTCGATCAAGCGATTTCAATCAAATATAGTGAAAGAACATTAATAATGTTACTCTCTACGGGGCCAATGTACACGGAAAAGAGATACTGTGCGTGGAGCTTGCACATGACAGCATTGAAAATTGCTAAAACTATCCACCATCGTTCGCAGTATATGAATTATTTTTTCCGCGGTATCATATAGAGGCCATTTAAACCGTACGGAAACTCAAGGCAGCGCAATGCACGGCCAATCAATTCACACAAAAGAATCGCATTGTAGTAGCTGCATACACGAGTATTTATAGAGAGAAATCGACCACGGGTCCGTTTAAGTACAAACACGTGCTGCTACTGCTGCTGTACGTATATAATGCGATTCGTCGATAAGCGCGCACGAGGCGGATTAAATAATAGTCCGTACGTTACAAAGTACCGAATGCCTTTTGTTAATTAGACCGAAAGAGCCACGCTAATTCTCGGAGGTGAACGAGCGCGCGGAGAGTTAATTTCGTATATATATTGGCAAAGGAAGAGAGCGGAATCGATGACATCGAAAGATTGCCAGCTGCGTTGCATATAGCCGCGAGGTTGATTTCGCGCATTGCAGCATCTCGTTTGTAAGCGGCTCGTTGCTTTAATATATAATGAAAACACGTGGTGGCATAACTTCGGTATCTGATGCGACCGTGCGCGCACCGGACATTTTTATGGCGCGTTAGATTTTCTTTCGTGAGCGAGGCATCGCGATGATACACTGCACTACTACTCGTAGGACCAAGGACTATCCTTCGTTTATTTCTGCTCTTTTGAATTTGGAGCGTACGAATTTATTAGCCGTGCGTCCGATAAGGTACGTGGAAATGCAAGAAGAAAGAGTAATTGGACCGACACCGGAAAAGCTCTACCGATGACTAGTTGCGATACCTCATGTGTTGTTAATTTTTTTTTTAATGCACACATTTTTTTCTTTACAGAGAGAGGTCAAGAGGCTATATCTATTAGATAAAGCACACAGGATATTACAAATTTTCTATGTTATAGAATACTAGAGTATCATTAGTAACGAATTATCCCAACAAAACCAAGTATTTTTTTCAAAGTAATCAAATCTCACAGGTAATCCGGGGAGTCCTGGTAAACCTGGTGCACCGTATCTTCCTTGTTCTCCCTAAGAAACAATAGCATCAGAATATCGTGTGTATTGTGTCAAGTGGTGATGATTTTATTATTATTATTATTTTTTAATTAATTTTTTCTTCACAACGACGCCTGAATCTTTTAATAAAATGTACCGTTGCTATTGTGCAGCTTCAATCAAATCAAGACCAGCGCGGCAAACGGGAAAGATGAAAAAAAAAAAGAAGAAAAAAAGAAAAAAAAGCACGTCTTGATTACCTTTGCTCCTGCGATGCCCGCTGGTCCTTGAGGTCCCTCGGGACCCGCCGGTCCTGGCGCGCCTTTTTCGCCGGCGGGTCCGACTTCGCCCGGCGGGCCCTGCCTGCCGTCGCTTCCGGATTCTCCTCGATCGCCCGAGGGTCCCGGTGGACCGGGTGGACCTGGCTCTCCTTGCTCGCCCTGCGATTTCATATACAAAATGCTTTGATCAGATTCTCGGGATCGATTGATTTTTCTCGATAAAGAGTGAGTGAAACGAGGCATTAACGAAGACTTTGATTTTTCGCTGAACTTATGCGGCATTTTACAGTTGCCGAATGCATGCGAATTATTTTTTCAACCACAAATTTACAGAACAATAAGATTTCGAACGGTTATATATTTCAGAGTAATTTGAAAACGAACAATTAATAAAAAAAGAACATGAAATTTATCAGAGAATTTAGAAATTCATGCGTATTGTTAGAACAAAGTTTTGAATTTAGTTACTTTAAAAATTATCATTTTCAATTTTAAAATGAACAAGTATATAAATCAGAAGTTTATAAATCAAAAATTATTCATTTTTGAAAACAAATCTATTTGAAATTGAACTCAAAGGTTTATATTCGTACACATGCAAAAATCATGTTTAACTAGAGTAAGCAGTAAATAATTTTCTACGAAATCTTCACACTCAACATCAAGTAAAAAAAAGTTATCAATGCATCATGCTATCGGACGACTAAATAAGCTTTACATTTATCGTTTATTTTTTTCATTGGATCTGGTACGTATGAAACAATTGACAAATTCATTTAATTACACGTCATTATTTATGTTTATGATCTTTTATCCAATCAGTTTGAATTAAAAATTTATTTTCAATAAAAAAAAACTGGATGTGTCTTCGGTATAGGAAACTTATTATAATCCAGATTTGAAAGTTAAGCGAACTTACTTTAAGCGTAATGATCTGCGCTGCGCTGATATTAGCACCCAGCTCCTTAAGTTCCTAGAAAGTATGCCAACTACTGGTAAAAACTAAATTTCTACGACACAACTTAATAAAATTAATCAACTTAAAATAAAATATGAGGTCAGGAAGTAAGGTATAGGAGTGAGGTTTTCCACGTTTGTGGCAGCTACGTGAGGATTTGACTTCATGTCAAACAATACTTTTTCGTTACATTTTGGATTGCAGGGTGCAAATGTTTTTTTTAGACGTACCATTACCAATCAAAATATTTTGACAGCTAATCGGGACCATATTGAATGTAAAAAACTTTTCACTCTTATGGGAACAGTTCAAATCGAACAGTGTATATAGAAATATTCATCAAATAATCCGAAACGGAAAAATTAAACAAACCTGCATGCACCAAATATAAAAACTACGAGCAAAACATGCATAACAGATCAACGAAAATCCTAAAAAACGGATCCGATACATATACGAAGATTTTTTTGGGATGGAGTACAAATCAAGAGATAATTCAGAATAAAATGATTTTTGAAAAAATCATCGCTACTGATGTAAGTTGTACACCTACACCGAAATTACAAAAACAAACTAATAATTAACATCCATCTATATGTTTACTTTCAGTAAAAAAAAAACCATATTCGAAAGAAAAATTACAACGTACAACGAAAAAGCCAGAAAAAACCAACTAATCGAGCGATTTCTGCCGTCGATTACCTTTAGCGCGACGATTTCCGCATAGCCTAGCGTTCCGCCGCGCAGTGTCGTCACCGACCTCTTTAAACCCAATCCCTGTGCATTGACCCGTAAATGAAAAAAAAAGTTTACTTATTTTTGCTGTTTACATTGTACACATTGGATATTAAATCAGATGAGAGAGAGAGAGAGAAAAACCAATAATTTCTTTGTACGACAAAGGCGCAAATCCTTGTATTCAATGAATATTCTTTGTCTGAATGAAAAATACATGAATGAATAAACTTGTATAAAATAAAAAAAGATTAATTACTCCGTATCGGTTTATGAAGCACTCAAATGAATAAAATAAAAAAGGTTAATTGAGTTACCGGTTTTGCGAGCAATTTTTATCTCATTAACGCGTTTTAGTGCGAAAGGCACTTTCATAGGCGTATCTTTATCATCGGCAATTCGTTTAAGCACCGATCGATTTTAACCGCGAATCGATTACGCAAACTCACTACTGGATACGCTGCGGCAAATAAATACTATATATAGTGAGCAAACATACAAGATCTATCGTGCGAATTAATAGCGGCGATTACATCTGTACGTAAAATCGCACAACTTTGATGTTTCTCGGATGCGCATTGATATATAAAGAAGCTTTTATTTCTTTTTTTTTTTTGCTCTTTTGAAGTAATCTCTCGAGATTATTATTTATAAAAGGCGTGACCGTGCCACACAAGAGTTAATAATGTGCAGTGCTGCTGTGGCAAACAACGACAATTTGTATTAATGTAATGGAAATTTTATTCATGATCTATCGTAAAAAAAGGGTTGCGGTACAGTAGATGGAAAAGTGCAAAAACTATATTATGGATAGAGTTCGAACACAAGATATATGTATGACGATATCATTGTTTTTGCTTTCTAGACAAGGTGAAATTTTTAGTTAAAGTGTCAATTTTGTTTATTAATTGATGATAAAATATTCTTCTCAAAAATTAAATTAACTACTTAACTCTATTTTAATTATAAAAATTTGATAGATACCTTTACAGCGGAGAATACATCGAATCCTGGATTTCCAAGCTCTCCTTTTTGTCCTTTATCGCCTATCCGTCCCTGTGTCAATCATAATTAGCGATCGATATAAGCTTTTAATATTTCAGAACATATATTTTAAATATAAAGTGATTTTCACTTTCTTCGTTTTAGTAGTCAATTATTACATTTTTTAGCGTTATTTTATCTACGAGTTAAGCAAAAGTTCGACTTACCGGCTCTCCTTTGGGTCCATCCATACCAATAGGGCCCTGAAATAAGGAAAATCTTAGAATTCAGGTTGGTGTGGAATTTTTAAGCAATGTTGAAAATGTTAATATTATAGCAAAATCTTAAATACTTCAAAATTCATTCATGAAAACGCTATCAAAAAAAAAAAATAATCGCACAACGAAAAAGTCTGTTAAAATCTAAAAGCAATTTACAAGCAAAAAATCGGTAAGTAAAAATATTATCAATTATGTATATGCCTTCAAGTACGTGATCATATTTGTATACAACGGCAATGCAAGAAAAAAATGAGATATTTTAAAATAATTAACTTCTTGACAGTTATCACCATGCGCCACCATCACCATCTTAATTTGTCTGAAATAAAAATATTTTGTTAGGTACATTAATTCTGTTCTTGTTTGTAACGCAAGGATAATTAGACCCACATACCATAACATTTTTGAGTAATATTACACATTATACCTTATGGTATTATATTTTATTCGGATTCATGTGAAAAAAGTTATACTGTATTGTATAATAATTAATACGGGAGTATTACTTGCTATTATACTTGAAACAAGAAATTTAACGAGATCAAACGATTTTTATTCTCGTAACTCTCTGTTTTATGAATATAATTATTATTTCTTAATTGTTTATCGTATTGAATATTTAATAGTTTTTAGACACGTTAATATTAACGTTGAAAATCTAAATTTGTTTATTTTATTAGAAAATTTATTTATACGATTTCATAATCGGATTTTAAGATTTTTACGTGAACTTTGAGTTATAAAGAAAGTTGCGTGATTCCTTTAAATCCGTCAGCTTTCTCGTTTATTTCTGGAAAAATCTTTTACATAACAGTGTATTTATGATGTTCTGCTATCAATTGTTTTTTTTATTAACTATTTATCAATAGTTTTAATGAAAAACGTTACTGAAATTTTTTAAATAAAATTTACTGTTTGAAGTGAATATGAATAAGCGGATGATGAATGAACAGTATTTTGTAACTGTAGCGCGAAGTTGATGAATGTTAGCTTATACCATGATACATTGTATATAATTATTCAATACTTTTTTGAGAGAATCCGAATATTGGATTTTGACAAATGAGGTAATTTTTCATTATAACGCGTAAAAATAAAAACTACATCAATTTACATCTTGTTTCGAAAACACCTTGTTATATGAATTTATGATATGCAAAAACAGCAAGGAATTTAATATTACTTTTGGTAATTTCAAAAATTATAATATAACCCGTTCGTAATCGTTTTTATCATTTCACAAATGTGTTTTGTACATAGAATAAAGATTTTTTATATCAATTAATAGAGAATGTATTGAAAGTGATACTACAGGTTTCCCAATATTCGGATATTACTACTTAAAAATCTGAATAGTCCATTTTTCAGATATTTTTGAATGATCTCGGGGCTCATCATTTGCTCAATAGAAAAACCATTCTACATAGTCATCATATAAAAAAATTACTTTACATCACAGCTAGAGGAAAGTAAGTAATCGAAAAACCAAAAACCAGCAATCCATGTTATTAGCAATCATAGGTTTTGAACTTATCGAAGAAAATGTGAAAAATATAGAATTTTTTAATCATTGCATAGTGAAAAAATGAAAAGTTTTTAAAGCATTGGATAATTTTCTAAAATAGGCCGCGGAGTAATGATCATTGCTTATTTAAATGGAGTGATCGGATAGAAATAAAGGATATGAAACTTGTCAAATAACAAACCGGGAACCCAGGATAGCCGCGACGTCCGTCGGGTCCCTGCAACAAACCATCGTAACAAATTTCATACAAAACGATTTTGATAACCATTTTTGGGCTAAATTTATTTAAATGTTTTATTATATTATCATCTATTTTCTGTTACCAAAGATATCTGTTTATAAGATTATATTTAGTAAAATTTTAATATTGATTGTATGATTGTACAAATATTCATTATTTTCGAGAAACATTTCATGGAATCATTTTTTCAATAGTATCGAATTAATTCCGTAATAGCATAGTATGACCGTGTAATTCAGCATGTCTTTATGAAAAAGAGTTCTAATTACTTCAGATAAGTAAATACTTAAGATAATTTTGATAATCAATCAAAATTTTTCGGATTTTAATTTAAATTTCTACACAATTTTTAACTCAAATAACATATATTTTCATTGTTGAAGAATTTTATCAAAGTAATATATAATTGCAGTGAAATATGTTTGAAATGTCGATAATTGTATACTAAATTTACATTAGAGAGGATTCCACGCAACTAAAATCAACGAGTGAGATTTTTATTAAAACGCACTCGGCCGGTTCTCATCAACGACTGTTTCATTTCTATGTGTAAACAACGTCAAAGGATTTAATACAATGTGGCAAAACTTTTTATTATTTACGTTATAACATGCACATTTTCATAAAATGTGCCCAAGATTACCTAATAATACCTGGCTTCATTTTAATCCACGTACGCGCGTTGCTTTGTTATCAGCTTTTTCACAAGTTTCTTTTAGAATTTTAATTACGGTCTGTGTCTTCTTTATTTTTAATTAAAAAATGCACATTATGAATTATGAAAATATTTTTATTTAGCTCGATGAAATATTGAGACCTCAAAGCTGTTAGGTCATTTAAAAATTCTCAAATTTAATGAAATTTTATAATCATTTGTTGTAAATATTTTCTTAACATTGGTAACTATTTTTTCTTACAGTTTTATAATAGATTGACTTTTAATGAATTCTATTATGCTTTGTTTAAAATATTTTATTCTATTTATATTTGTAGTTTTTAAAAAGTCTCTTTCGAGTTTATTTATGTGGATACTATATACTTGTCATTGAATTTGTATACGTAAATATTGTTATAGCATGTGAGATTAAACGAGATTCTGGAATTGATGTCTACTTTAACTTGTTAATCACTATTTGGAATGTATTTTTTCCCAAAAGTTCAGATTTAATTTATTTAAAATTGATGTTACATCATTCTTACCATTGGTCCTAATTCGCCAGGATCACCTTTGAGTCCCTGAAATATGTAATTAATTGAATCAATTTTAAAAATCTTGTGTGATACACGTTATTATACACCGTTAACCCTTTTGTTTTATCCATTTTTCACTTGCACTGTCAGTAAGTGTAATCTAGTATTTGAAAGCATATTTCAACCTTTAAAATTAAGTTTTTCGATATAAAATTGTTAGTAATTTGTAAGAAAATGAAGCAAAATTAGAAACAAATAAAAAACCAAAATACCGGAAAACCATTCATGCCCGATGTACCAGGAGCACCCTGAAAGAAGTATTGTTAAATATCATTGTTAAAAGAAGGTATTTTTTTGTCCCCAGATACCAGCTAGGACGATTTCATCTAATTCGTTATTCATTGCATATTCCGAAGGTAAAACGGAATTCCATTAAATTTCTCAAAAAATTAGTCTAAAATTGGATGTAAATAATAAAAAAAGCCATTGTCTTCAAACTCAAATTTCTTTTGTAAATTACTTTTAACTACAAATTTAATCCTACTATATTAGTATATCTAGTAAATACTTTTATCTACTCTTTATAAATCATAAATGAAAGAAAATCTATCGAATCAAATTGTTATTAATCAACAAAGGAAAAGGACAAATGATATGCATTACATGACTTTCAAGCGTCAAAACATTACAAAGTAAAGTCTACAAATTGATAAATAATATTCAATATTTCAAGAGTCCACACATATGTTTTTTTGAAATTTTAAAAACCTTTACCCAAATACAAAAGCATTCAATGCTTACGAGTATAATAATATTAAAAATAAATAAAAGTATCAACTTACCGGCGCACCCGGTTCGCCTGCATCTCCTTTTTTACCCTTTTTGCCGCGTTTGCCAGCTGGTCCTGGTGGTCCTGGTGGACCTGTAACATCATTAAAATGTTTATATTAATGAGAAAGTTCGAGGAGACAGCATCTTTATTGACAAGTTGTTGCATTCTCATTTACAGTACTTATTTATATAATGCAAAAAACATCTTGCACAATTGTAGTAAAAATTAGAATCAAGTTTAAATTACTCGGAGCAATATTAATTTTCAAAAGAAATTAACCGCTGAAATGCTCATGGCATAATCAGCGGAAAACTCGGATACTGTCGTCTATCATTGAAACGATTTTGCCGTTCATATCGCAAAGCTGCGTGTATCGATTTTTTCCGCTCTTACTTTTTGCGCTCATCAGTATAACGTGTAGTGAAATGAGATAATGATAAACGTTCTTTAATCGTAGCTGCTTGACTCTCGTTTTACGTCGGGGCACACGGCAAAGTGCAAAAGAAAAAGAAGGAAAAAATGTTCGTCATTAAAGAGCAGAGAAGAGGGTGGCGCGCAACTTCCGCGTACTTACTACTTTTTAACACAAGACTTGCCCGGACCTTAAAAGGCAACATAAACTTCATTAACTTTCATTCTCATTTTCTAGTCATCTTCACTGTGCTACCGCTGCTCCGCGCGCTACAACAACCTTTTATTTCCATTTTTCAAGTTGTTTTTTCTTTGCGCCTCTGTGTGTGTGTGTGCTTGTGTGTGGATGTGCACCAGTTTTGCCTCTAGAAAGTTTGCTATTTCTTGGAGTCTGCTGCTGTTTCATCTTTGAAACGCTTAACAAGTACAATTGCGCGCGCCGGACTAGCTGAAATCACTTGAAAGCTTTAATTTTTAACGACTTGCTGCGTCGCAAAAATATTTTGTCTTGCATCGATATTTTCAAAGCTTTTTTAAGCTATCTTAGAGCGTCTGTCTTTATTCGTCGTTAAATTATTTAAAAATTGATTGAAAGTCACGAATTAAAGTTAATAATTTCAGTTTAATTCGTACTTGTAACCATTTCTTCACTCCGATTCATTTGCATCTCAAGAGATTTGGAATAAGCAGCGATGAAAATTCCACCCTTGCCACATTTCGCGCGCAGCTCGAATGGAAAATTGATTTGCATAGGCGATTCCGATTATTATTCAGGTTGTTATCGAGACTACTATTTTAATTGGCGTCTTATGAATAAAAATCTTCTCGACTCTACTTTTTGTTCGCCAAGAATTATTTTCAATATTTATCAGAGCGCGTTGACGTTTTATTAATTTTCGTTTCCTCGAGCGCGATCTCAATTAAATCATTAGCGAAAAATATTGTTCAAAACTGGACGCAAAGTTATAAGGAAGGATAAGGTCGTGCTACGAGTCTCGCAGGTACACCCGTATATAGGAAAAATGCTTTTAATTAAAGCGACGCAATACCCGAAGGAAGCAAAATATGTCTAGACGAAAAAAGAGGAGCCCACCGCAAATGACTGCTAAGCTGCGAGGGGGTATGCCGATATATATACGTACGCTCATTCAGCAACAGCAGGAGTGAATTCTCGATCTTTATCCGTCGAAGAAAGATAGATCTTATTTTCTCTCGACGATCTAATCGAGAGAAGGAGCCGGCCCCCACGAGTGCAGCAGCAGAAACTCCGTACGCTCGTGAACCGGCATTTATCCTCGGGCTGTCGGCGCGGCGGCGGCGAATCTCGTAGCTCGAAAATTCAATTCAAGTCGCATATATGTATATATGTATGTAGGAGACGAGGATGGCGTATTTTAGAGACGAGACTCTTAAAAAACTCAGGTTCGGTATCTTGCGTTTGCTCGAGCGGCTCTTGACTTTTTTTCTCCGTTTGTTTTTAACTATGTGGCTAAGGGGGATATTATAGAAAAATTTTGAGCGATACGCGTTGAATGATATATCGTTTCGATCGTTTTGCTTCGGTAGATTGATTATCGTTTCACGCGAAAAAGTATATGAAAAAAAAAAAAAAAATAGATAAACCAGTTGCATAAGAACCGATACAAGTTAAATTTGAATGTTCAATTCAACCAAAATGTAAGAGGTATCTAATGTTCCACTGTATATTAGACAATAAAATCACTATTTTTAGCCGTAAGAAGTTTCACATCGAAAAAAAAGGCAAGGATTAACTTTGAAACGATCTGCTGCTGCGATATAACGTTTTCATTATGTTGTTTTGTCGAGCAGAGCATGATCATGTCGTTTGAAGGAATCAGTGTCAGTTTATTGTAATGCGCCAAGGCGCTCGACTTATGACACTCGAAGCGCAGCAGCAGCAGCAGCAGCAACAAACTGGTACAGGCAGATACACGACGTCAACTCGTCAATATCGAATTACTCTCTCTCTCTATCTCTTTCTCAGGCCTGCGAGCTGAATGTCACGCTGTAAGGCGAGGATAATATACAGAAAAAAAAGAAATCAGAGTGTCGAGACGGCGATATTTTTTCTGCATAATACAAGTGTATACGCGCCTCGCTTAATAAGAGGATTATGTATAGTCCCTTTATTAAGTATCTTTTCGTGTCGTTACATTAGAGCGCAATAAACGCGGTGAAACTCGAACTCGCCATGCGTGCACAATGTGTATACACTCTAACACGACCGCAACAGTCGTCGTCTTACATTATCCTTCGTAAGCTCGATAGAGAGCTTTTCGCATAAAATATGCCATCGACGTGTGCACGCACCAAGGTGAATCGTCGTATCTGAAAAATCGCATCTCAAGAATATGATATTTGTACTACTATTTCATTAAATATCGCTTGAAAAATTATGTATTACGCGCACTCTAAAAAGTACAAAAGGACTCGTCACATAGAATTCATATTTTTTTCATCTCACGTGCACTAGCGTGTAAACGTTATCGTAGTTAACTGGCGAAGATAGCAGCCGACTCTCTCGAGTTTGAATCTTGATAAGCTCGATCGTCGTGCCTGAAGTATGTATAAGTAAGCGCGCTCGCACGCAGACGCAACTTGAACCCTTTTAAAAGTTCTTCGTATGAAATTCAGCATCCCTCGCTCGTATTATATACGTGGATGGACGCTCGCTGCCGCGCACACACGTCTCGCAGGAATATATATCCTCTCTCTCTCTCTCTCTCTTGCATGTTACGTCACGACGAATACGTATATATATATATATAAGAAAGGATTCCCTTGGCGGATTTAACTCGCCCGCTCGAGTCTTAGGCATTCGGTAGCATAGGCCTTATTCCTCTCTGTACATGCATATAATACACTTGTGTATACCTGTGCGCGCACGCACACACACGTGCCCGACGTCGTCCTCACCTACTGCTGTCATAAGTCAAGCCGATGAATAGGCGAGATTGTCGAGAGCCAAGGAACTTTTTTTTTCTTTTTTTTGAAACAAGCGCGCGCCTCTGTCTACGTTTTCAGGATCGTTTTTCATGCGCTCGCAGTGAATTTCCTTTCTTTCTTTCGTTTCTTTCGCGCGCGTGTATGCTACATGATTGACGATTTATTCCGCGTTTTTCCTCCCCTCTCCCAAAGAGCGCAAAACTTCATTGTTTCTCGCGCAGAGAGTTTTCTGTACCGTATCTAATTTTTTTTTCTTCTAAATATAGTTTTCATTACTTCGTAAGGGATTAAACGGGCATCACCGAGTTCGCTCGCGGTCTCAGACAGCCAGCAGAAAAATTATCCATTCATAAAAATCAAGTCGTCCGCGAGGCATTAAAAAGTTGCACTATCCGAGCGCGTCCTTCCGCATGCTCGATAAAGTCCGCAAAACCTCGGACTCGCGTGCGCCTATAATAAATATCGTCTCGAGCTTGCGTTCGCAATAACCCTTGAGAGGCTAAAAATTGTTCCTTGATAAAAACTCGACGACGACGACGACGTCGTTGAACTCGGGTCGCAGCAACGATCGAAGCTAGACGTGTGCAGATACTTATTCTATACGCAGCGTTATATATTTATGTGGTGATTTAATATTCGAGGAAACTTTTTGAGCACGCGAGAAAAGCGACGGTGTTTTTATAGCATGCGGACAAATTCAAGAGTTTCGTTTTATAAATGGAGAAACAAAATCTCGATCGAAGCCACCGTCGCATCTAAGTATGTGGTAACAGCTAAAGGAGATTTTATTACGTACGCTTAGAATACAACGAGAAAATTAAGACACTTATTAATGTTCATTATTCGTATAATAGCGAATTTGGATTGGAAAAGATCGATGCAGTCGAGCGAAAGGGGAGTGTTTCACGGACCTGATTAAAGAAGAAATTAATTATAGTATATCTATAAAACTTATCTATTTCTATCGTGTGATTACAATTTCATCGTCACTCGCCACCTAGCGTTCGATGCCATAACAAGGTGACGGTATGTCAAAATGTAAACAAAAATACATCAACAACGATATTCATCGTTATATGAGCACTGTATATACAAGCGTTAAACGAATTGATTACTATCTCATGGAAATTCATTCCCGTTCCGCACGCAGCAGCAGCAACAGCCGCTTTGATGTCTGCGGGCCTCGGGTCTAATTGCTTCTATTAGTAATGGGTTCGCCGCTCGGAAGTTATGTACATGTGTCTTAATACAAACGCGCGCGCGCGCGAACGTATAGATAAACGAAAATGGAGTATTTATAAGGGGGCAGGGGGGACGCAGTGTAAATATACGCGAGCAGAGCTCGTTGCAGAGAGAGAGAGAGAGAGGAGAGAGAAAAAAATATCCCTCTAGCGCTCTAGAGCGTGTGCATACATACCGTACACACATATATGTATACCATATCACCAGGCTGACAAACTGGTTGCTTTTCCTGCGAGCTCTTCCCTACCTCGCTTCTATACTCTCCGAAGTCGCACGGAGACTCATTTAATTACAGGTCCGTCGCATCGAGTTTCTCAAATCCGCGCCTCTTTATTTACCGCCACCGCCACCGCCGAGAGCCAACTTGTTAGTCCGACTGTGTGTGCGTGTGTGTGTGTGCAACGCGCGCGGGTTTGTTTTATAACTTCTAGTTTGGCCGCGCCGAGTCGAATGGAAAGATTGCTTTTTCCCCGTGTATACCTTGGTAAAATAACAATCCGACGTCTATATGATAAACTAAAATAAGAGTATTGGAAAATCGAACATGATCCCTCGAAAAACAAACCAGAAAGTTGAGTTTGTATTTCACCTTTTACCGAAAAACTTTGTAAATGTTGTAACTTTGAAAATTTAAAAAACAATCGAAAAGCTTCGAAAGCTGTATCGTATGACGTGGGAAATGGAGCTTTTTTAAAGGCTTAGTCGATGGTTTATTTTGATGAAGTACATCGAGAGACTAACTCACGTGAAAGGTAGTCGAAATATTGTTAAAATTGGAGTATTATTCATTATTAAACTTGAGATTCAATATCCTCTCTCGCTTTATCTTGTCGTCGTACATCGTCAGAATTCGTTAGAAAAATATCATTAAAAGTTTTTTTTACTCCATTATCAATAATAAACGTACATATAGAAAAAGAATGAGAAAGCCTCACGGAAGATTGATGCAGCGAAAACAAAGTGCTCGTGAGGTAATTCAATTTATCCAATTTCCCGGGGGAGGTTGCCGCTATGATTAAAAGAAACCGCGACGGTAAATAAATGGCATGATATTGTGTGTCATGCAACTCGCGTGAGTATGTGTATGTGTGTTTGAGTTTGACATAAGTTCACATGCCACGCGAGAAGGCCCACTCGCATTTACTATATACGTATACCCAGTTGACCGACATAATTTGCAGCGATACGAAGCAAACATCGTAACGCTTATATAATACAACTTGACCGGCAAAAGGTTTGTTTATCACAACAAGCCATCGTCGATAGCAGCTCTAGTGTATTTGCATAGAAAGATAAATTAGATTCGTAACTTTATGCAAAAAATGAAGGGGGAAATTAACAATCGACAATTTACACGTGGTTTTCAACATTACTTTTGAAAATTTCAAGTCGTGCATAAGAAATTAACTTTCAAATTGCTTCAACTGTATGAACTTTGTGAAACGAAAAAAAAAAGATAATAATCGTAGCAAGGTTAAAAATGTTAAAATTTATTCGCTACATTACAGACATGTACAGAGAAGGAAACGTTATAATATCCGAAGTTTTCCCATACTTGTGCTTTACGCACCTTGGCTATTCCACCCTTGGGTACACTTAACATGCAGTACATCTAAGTGCAGCTGTATGTGTGTATACATTGTGCGCGTGTGTGTTTGCCCGGGTCTGCTTATATTACGCCCACTTCAGACTTTACATGGAAGCGAAATATTTCAGGTTGTTGAATTTCCCAAGACAATGCGCAAACAGGCGGTCTTCTGGTGCGTGCATTATAATTTCTTCCACACTAACATTTTCAATTCGTTTAACAAAAATGGCTGCGTTACAAAAACGAAATTGAATTATGTTATTAGGTATATTGGCTATATAAATGCTTGACAAAGACACTAATATTCACGAAGTTGTTCTTTGTTAAATCCGTGCTTTGAATTATACAATCATTTTTAATTAACCACTTGCAGATTAACAAAAAAAGTAGACGCCATCTAGTGGTAAAGATTTAAAATGGAATCATTGTAGTTGAACTGTTTGAAAACTGTTCTTAACGTTTTCAAACAATTAAATTACCATTTTCCCACCACAAGAAAGATGTTCTCTGTTAAATCCGTGCTTTGAATTATACAATCATTTTTAATTAGCCACTTGCAGATTTACAAAAAAAAAAGTAGACGCCATCTAGTGGCGAAGACTTAAAATGAAATCATTCTACTTGAACTGTTTGAAAACTGTTCTTAACGTTTTCAAATAATTAAATTACCATTTTTTGATCGCGAGAAAATAATTAATGTTGATCATTTCTATCAAGGATATTGTAAAACTTTTAGATTGATAAATCAACAATTATTTCACGAAACCATAAAAAAATACCATAAAAATCTCGCAAAAAGATAACTTTTAATTTTTTCCCAACCCGAAAGCTTCTCGTTTGATAAACAAGTCGGTACGCAATGAATTAATCGTCGTATCATTTTATTCTTTTTTCCTCCTCAAAGGTGAGCGAGAACTACGACCATTTTTCCGAGGTTGGGTGAAAAAAAAAGTGATATTATGCTTTGCAAACACGATAAATACACGCGAAAGCAATTAAATAAAAGGCATTTTACTTCTTTTTTCTTATTTGTCGAGCCCAGCTCGCGCGCGCGCGCGAGCAGCACAGAGAGAAAGCAAAGTGCTATAGTAATTTTCTCAATTTAAGCGCGGTTCTTTTTATCTTGCGCGCGCTCTCTCTCTCTCGCACGCTGCTGCTGCGAGATTTGCAGAGGTTTGTAAAATTCACGAGGGAAAGAACGTACGTATACCTCGTGTGGCCTCGAGCACGAGCTAGCTAGCTCGGAGTCGAGGGGGGAGGGTGAAATCCTCCTGTATCTGTCTCTCTCTTTCTCTTTCTCTCTTTCCGTAGTAGGTATATATCGTTTTCGGTGCTCGTTTGTACGCGCACGTGTGTGTGTGCGAGGGGTCAACGAAAAAGGAGTATCACGTCGTAAGTATACGCGAGCTCTCGCGCTACACGATTTATGAGCGCGGTTTTTTGAGCTTAAAAAGCTCGAGAGGGTAAATTAGTAGTAGTAGCGCGAGCTACGCTTAAAAACGACAAATTTGAGTCTTTTTCAATATATATAATATCGCGCACAGTGAATTATGACAGTGCGCTCGAGGGAACTTGTCTAAATTAAAACATACGCGTGTAAGTTGAAATTTATCACACTTTAAAAAGGGCCTATACGCGATGCGCGCAGCCTCTGTGCGAGATAAGTGCAGTACACGTAACTAGTTGCAAAGCGCACAAGACGTTCGCGCGAAGGACAAGATCTCTCTCTCTCTCTCTCTGCCTTGAGAGTAGAACGGTCGTGTATCGGATCGCTCCCAGTGTTTAGTGCTCGTGTGACGGCTGTTCGTGTTTTAAATTTTTCCTGACTTCGCCAGGGTGTGCGACTGGTCGGCAGTGACCTTCCTGACATAGCTCGACGCATGCAACTTTGCTCGTCGCGGCTAAAAAAGCCATTTTACGACGACTGTACCGGAAATCTTATTATATTTGACATCGATTTGACTATCGTCTGTACACGACGTAAATATTTACTTTTGCGTATCGGCAGTTGAGCTTGTTTACACGCTCTATGCTCGCCGATATGTCACGAAAGGTAAAGCGCGCCAAGCTCGGTACAGGACCACCGACAAAACGCTCTAAGCCCGACGCGAGCCATGAGGATTTTATTGACGAATTGGAAGATGACGCCCGTTTCACACCTCATACCACGATGAGCCTGACTGGCGAAGATTTAAAAAAGTTCTCGCGATCCTTCTTGAAGAGTCACGCAACACTTCTGAGCATGATAGCATCTGAGCGAGTCACAGAGAAGAACAAAAATATGCAAGCGGCTGTGAACTCAATGTGTGAGGGCTTCTTCGCGGTTGTATGCGCTTATACTGCCAAGCTCGCCTACCTGGACCTTGTGAACGATTGCAAGGAGGCTCTCGCGGCTACGTGCAATAACATCAACCAGGCGACGGCGGCGTTGAGAACGGAAGCAGCGAGGACTCAGTCGGCGAAGCCTAATGCGGAGTCTGCGTGTTGCCGTTTGTCGCAGCGGTCATATGCGCGTGCAACTTCTGACGAGGCCCCGAAGCGTGACATCATGAATGCGGTGTCAGTGACCCGTGGCCGACCTATTCCCATCAGAAAGAGCAGCAGGATCACCGTTGGACCAAGGCAGAGCGAAGAAGCGAATTTGCGTGACGCCCCCGCTGTCAAGGCAGCACTAGTGAGATCCGTCAATCCGGCTGCACTTGGTGGTCGTGTGGAGCGAGTGCACTACGGCCGTGGTGCGACGGTTGTGATTGAGGGCGAGGCACTGTGCGCGGATACCTTTAGTGCTTGCCCGGAGCTCGCAGCTGCAGGCCTGGAGGTCAAGCCGAGCTCGCTGCTGGACCCTCGTCTCATTGTGCATGGCGTGCCGGTGGAGCTTACTGGTGACGAGATCGGCGAGTGCATCAAGCGGGACATGCCCGGCACCTCGTCTATCAAGCTGGTCTATTTATATCCAGCTGGTAATAAAAAGCAGCGATCATGCGTGATTGAGGTCTCGGCTGATACCAGGAGGTTGCTGTTGTCTCGTGGAAGAGTCAATATACGTTGGCACTCCTGTCGCGTCGAGGATCATCTCTCCATCATGCAGTGTTTCAAGTGCTCAGGCTTCTCGCACATTGCTGCAAGGTGCGACAAGGAGCCTTGTTGCGCTTACTGTGCAGGCGAGCATCTCTCTGAGGCGTGTAACTCGAAGAGTCAGCTCAAGTGTGTCAACTGCGTCAGCGCTGGGCTCAGTGACTACTCGCACTCGGCCAAGGACAAGGACAGGTGTGTCCTGCTGCGCCAGAGGATTGAGCAGAAGACCAATACCATCAATTATGGATAGTGCGACCCACACGCTTTTCAAGGTCGGACACGTGAACGCTCAGTCTCTGAGCGAGCCTTGTCACTTTCGTGAGGTGAGGAGCATCATGGAGCAGCATGAGCCGCATATCATGGCGGTCAGCGAGTCTTGGCTCAAGACTCATATATCTTCATGCGACGTGGACGTGCCTGGCTACGTGCTTCTCCGACATGATCGCATCAGTCGGGGCTGTGGGGGCGTCGCGCTGTACGTGCGCAGTGATTTGCGGTGTCGCTGTGTGGCTTCGTCCGAGAGACCCAGGGTGTATCTCCTGAGGCCGGAGTTTCTCTTCGTGCTTCTGGACGTGGGCTCAGTGGCGATACTGCTCGGCGTGGTTTACAGCCCGCCTAAGGCCGGTTTTTGGAGTGATGTCGAGGAGGCTTTGCTCGACGTTAACGTGCACTACGACCGCATAATTCTCGCTGGCGATTTCAACATCAACTGGACGGAGCAGTCATCGCCTCGGACCACGCTCAGCGACTTTTTCGACGCTTTCAACATCACGCCGGTTCATTTCGACCCCACTCATCATGTTGGTACGCCGCACTCGACAATAGACTACATTTGTTCTAGCGGACTGACTTGTGTGAGCTCCTGTCAGATATACCAGCCTATTATCTCCAAGCATGACGTTTTGTTGGCGACGTTTGAGCTGAGCGTACCGAATTACGTTGAGACTGCTGTTACGCGCCGTGACTTCAGGCAGCTCGACCCGCTGCGCTTCAACGCTGATCTGGACTCGATTGACTGGGAGCACATTGCTCGCTTGCCTGACGTGGACGATATGGTCGAGACCCTCACCGCTCGTCTGAATGAACTGTTTGACGCGCACGCTCCTCTTCGGACGATCGTGCAAAAGAAGTGTGGTAAGCCTTGGTTCGGCGCTGGTCTTAAGGCCATCATCAGAGAGCGTAACCGGGCCTGGCGACGCTATCGGCGCCTCGGCCGTCCCGACGACTTGGTGAGGTTTAAGAGATTGCGCAATCGTCTGCGTGTTGCTGCTCGGAACTCAAAGGCGGCCTACTATCGCGCAAGACTCACAGGATGCGCCCCTGCACAGGCCTGGAGGATCCTCCGCAGCCTCAGCGTAAGTTCTCGCACTCAGGACTCCTTTATGCTGCCGGTGGACGTGGACACGCTGAACGAGGGCTTCGTGCGTGGTGGTGGTCATGTCGCCGCGTCTGTGCTTCGTCCGACGGTCAGGGTGGCACCGGAGGAGCGCCTGTATCTCACGGACGTCGACGCTTGCGAGGTTGTCGCCGCGTTCAAGCGTGCACGCTCTAATGCCAGAGGTGTGGATGGTCTTGGCCTGGACCAGCTGTGGCTCTGTCTCCCGCGGATGCTGCCCACACTGTGTCAAATATTTAGCGCCTCGTTTCGTGCTGGTGTCTTCCCGAGACTTTGGAAGGAGGCATTGGTGCGCCCGCTGCCCAAGCGCTACCCGCCACGTGATGCGAGCCATCTGCGTCCAATAAGCATACTCTGCTCTCTCTCGAAGATCTTCGAGTGTGTGGCCCTCAAGCGGATGAGCGACTTCGTGGAGGAGCGGGACTTCCTCGACGCTTTCCAGTCAGGCTTCCGGAGATGCCATAGCACGCAGACTGCGCTCATACGCATCGTCGACTGCGTGCGTGAGTCGGTAGAGCGAGGAGAAGTCACCCTCATGGTGGCCATAGACTTCTCTCGTGCGTTTGATATGGTTGACGTCGACTTGCTGCTCCGGAAGCTGTGCGCGCTGGACTTCTCGGACGCTGCCTGCGCCTGGCTGCGCTCGTACTTGTCTGGACGACCTCAATGCGTGGTTGGACCTCGTGGCGAGCGTTCCCGGCCCCTGTTCAGGACGAGAGGGGTCCCGCAGGGTAGTCTGTGTGGCCCTTTCCTATTTTCGCTCTTCATCAATGATCTACCCTCAGCCTGCCGACACAGCAAATACCATCTTTATGCCGACGACTTCACCATCTTCTCGAGCGGCTCGGCTTCGGAGGCTGAGGCAATCATTTCGAGAGTCAACGAGGACCTTGAGCGCATATCGGCCTGGGCAGTGGACAACGGCCTATCAATCAACGTGAGGAAGACCCAGGCTGCTTGGATTGGTAGCCGTGGATACATTGCGCGCATGCGTTCAGTGCCGACCTCGCCGCTGATTCTTGATGGAGAGCCGATCAACCTGCAGGACAACATTAAATTGCTTGGGGTCGTCCTGGACGAGACCCTGTCGTGGAGAGCGCAGGTCACCGCTACGGCAAACAGGTGTTTCGCCGCACTCGCTCGTCTGCGTCGCCACCGTGACTGCCTGCCGCGGGAGACTAGACTCATGCTAGTGAAATCGCTGGTTTTTCCGCACTTGGATTATGGTGCTGGGCTCTTGGCCGATTTATCTAGGGAGCTTACCACTAGGATGGAGAGATGCATGAATGCGGCGCTGCGTTTCGTCACCGGAGTATCCAGATTCGACCACATCACTCCGTCTTATGTCGCGTGCGGGCTCCTCAAGTACAGGAGACGCCGCGACTACCTCGCTCTGTGCTTATTGGCGTCAACACTAAGGCGGGGAGGTCCTGCCTACCTGGCCGGACGTTTGAGTTTCGTCCATCGTGATGCCCCTGGATCGCTCCGTCGGTCTCAGCTGGAGCTGAAAATCCCTTGGGCTGCCACCAGCTGCCTGCAGAACGCGTTTTTCATACACACCTCGAAGCTCTGGAATGATCTGCCTCGGGACTTGCAGGCTCGGTACCGCGGCGAGACCTTCAGGACGTACCTGTTCGCCCACATGCTCGGATGACTTTTATTGACCACCATTGTGAAGTTTTCTTTTTTTTCTGTCTTCCTTTGCTCTATGTTTTGTTTTACTTTCTTGACACGAGT
Source organism: Trichogramma pretiosum (assembly GCF_000599845.2). Lineage (NCBI taxonomy): Eukaryota > Metazoa > Arthropoda > Insecta > Hymenoptera > Trichogrammatidae > Trichogramma > Trichogramma pretiosum. Next base: position 96,185 of record NW_019640822.1, read on the forward strand.
TCACTGTTCACACGTATTTTGTTTTTTTTTGTTATTGTGCGCTGTTTATGTATATGCCTGTTGGTGTAATTTTTTGAGCCAGGCTACAGAGGGCCAGTCTGAGCCCTTAGCCGAATAAACACTACTCTACTCTACTCTACTCCCCCTCGAAAGTCTTGTAATTACTGCGCGCGAGTTCTCGGTAATTATGTGAAAATTTTGCGCGCTCGCGCGCCAATCGTTAATGCGTTCTCACTACACAGGCACCTGTAATAGGAGGCAGCGGCAAAGAGCACCGCTGCGCAAACGATGCACCCTCTACATACATGTACATATAATAATATACACGATGGCTAGGTGTGCAGTGCATTTTCGCGTTGCATCAAAGTCGACTTGCTGCTGCTGCTGCGCCGTTATAGTCGAACTAGGTGATGCGGCAGAGAATAATGGCTCTACTCTCTTGCAACGAGACACGATGGGGTGAAGCGGGGGGGCAGGGCAGGGGGTGATAGAATTCCTTCGGAGATGGTTCAAAGCTATATAATATAAATTTAATATACGTGTAAAGCAAGTCGAATCGGAGTGCATGCCCCGAGACGCGTTGCGATGTTATACTTGATATATAGCGAGCTCTGCTAATGGTAGCACACTATATACCTATAGGTCGAGCGAAGAGATGCGTTTTGAGCGCGTATACGCGTCAGAAGTGCAGCGCGAGAGAATGTATGCGAGGGAAAATCGAATCGAAAGGGGTTGAGAATTTTTGATTGTTCTGAAAATTCGAGCAAGTGTGCGTGCGCAGGTACTGCTATCACTACTACTCTTCAAAGAGGCCGTGCGCGGCCCGTGAGGCGTTGCTGCCATGCATTCATGCGACGACGAAACCCATCGAATTTCATCACATTTTAATGTACTCTCGCGCTCGCGCGCCAAGAAGCTGCATAATGGAATGCAATAGCTGCTGCTGCATATAACATAAGAGGTAATAACACAAAAGGCATGTACGAAGCTGCGCAGAGCGTAACAAAGAAAGTGTCTACAATGTGCGACATGTATACATAGGAGAAAGAGAGAGAGAGAGAGAGAGAGAGAGAGAGAGAGAGAGCATGTGCCTCAATTACGCGCGACCGGAAGCTATTTTCCTCTTGGCCAGAGATGCTTTATACGTATATATAAAGCGTAAGCTGCGCGTCGTACATACACCTATATGTATGTATATATTCGTTCCCTTTGACCTTTTTTTTCTGCGCTCCACTCGTGCGCGTTCGCACACCACTGCGAAAAAGAACGTGACACGTAGTCGTGGTAGTAGTATGTGACGCTTTGCGCGCGCGTTCGAGCCCCGTAGCCCTACGGGCAATCTTGGGCTTGATGCTTTACTTTGTGCGTGTATGCACCGCGGTACGTGTGTTACATGCACGCGCCAAAGGTGCGCTGCGCCACGCATGACTTGGCTAAATGTGCGGTGTATAAAATTGCCGCTGCCGCTGACTCGAGAGCCGTACTGCTTTTGCACGCGTTTCAATTGCCAAGGTTTAAAGTCAAACACGATCTACCAGAAAATATTTTATACAAGTGTGTGTCTCCTCGACGCAGATCCCAGAAAGATGCAGCGATGAATGATTGCCGTCCCTTATACGCCCTCGTAATCGTCGGAAGATTAAATTCATATCGAAAGTGGGGGCGTGTTCGGCAATTAATCCGAAATATATCTATTAGCCAATGGTAGGGATTATTCGTTTTGCAGTTATGTACGCGTCGAGAGAGAACATTGGACGTTGAAAGGACATTACAAAGTCAAGCTAGCGGATTCCTATTTACGGTATCGGTGTGAGTTTTATTCATTTCGTGATTTCATTTCAAAAATCAACCCAAAAGGGACTTGGCATTTATTGGCTTCATAATAACACCCGCGATATCAAATGGCTACAATATATAATATTTAATTAATGATACACGTACTGCATCGTCGCTGTGCTTTTTTTATACAGAAAACGAATGATGTGCAATCAATGTCGAACCAACATACGAGTATATCGTACACAATAACACGTTGTAAAGCAGTCATTTTGAAATTTTAATCATCGTCGAGAGCGTATACAAGAGACTTTCATTGCGCATATCGAGATGCATACAAGTAGCCCAGGCTCATTAAGCTCGTACTCTCGCTCGTTACATTTTAATGAGGCCAAATAATAAAATGTTTATACATTTCGTGGCTCCGATATAACAGCTGTATACGCACGAAAATTCGGGGGGTATATAGTTCTTTTGAAATATTCAAAAGATTCGTCTTCTCGCGTGCGTATACGGTGTATCAGAACGTGTAAATTAATACCAAGCTAATTAGCGTACGTTTGTACAAGAATGTAATTATTATTATTAACAAAAAAAAAAGAACAGGCGCGAGTAACGAGTAATTTTTTCGCATTGCAGTGTAGCCGCGCTACCACTACAGGCCCCGTCATTTTTACACCCATACGCAAAAGCTGGGTTCGGGCGACTTTAATGAAAGACGAGGAGGCGTACGAGTCGAGGATCACGGTGTAAAAGCCTCGCAGGAATCTCGGGCGCACATAGAGCTGCTTCTTAATTAATACAAATGGCGTTTCAGCGCGAATAGACTATTTTAGTGCACACTAATTAAAGTGCCGTGTGGTAAATCGCCCCCTTATGTAGGTGTGCAGCAGGTATTAAAAGTTCAGGATAGGAAATACACGTGTGTTTTTAAAAATGAGACTTATCTCGCGGTGACTTTAATGAGCAAGAGGCCTAAAGCTTCATCAATCACCCTCACGATCGTGATTGAATAAACAATGTGATGCCTTAACGATTCTTTGGCTCAAATTTGTATAAAACGATTCAATGTTATTATAGCTTAATTTTAAAAAACCGTAAAAGTTTGTGCACGACCACCTACTGTTTTGACTCAACATGAAAAATTCTCAGATTAATCTGCCTTGCAACAAAAATTTGACATTTCATTGTTCATCGATGTTAGTTTTTTTATCGATAGGTTTAAATAGCAGGTAGAATATTTTGGCACCAAATATTTTGAGGGTCATTCTTTGAAAATCACTTTTAATGATCTGGAAGGAATCGTCCTTAACGAGGACAGAATTTATACCTGATAAATTCAAAAATCCGGATTTTTTTGATGTGTAACGTCTTATGGCTCGTAGGGTAGACTAGTGAATCCGTGAAAAACGAGCGAGCGAGCGAGCGCGATAATCGTAGGTTTTTAGTCTCAGTAGCGTCTGTTTGCTTCTCGCGCTGTTATTGGTCTACGCTAGGCAGTGGCGAGTGACTGCTTGCGCGCTTCTGCTGTGACACGTACAGCACAGGCGAGCAGTACTCGGCAGTCAGCTCTCATGTTCAAAAATACAAATAATTTTAAATTGCACACCTAGATATCTATCAAACCTATTTATTTTGATCGTGAGTTTATAATTTGATTGTCTCTCGCCACCTGGCGGTCGACTCAATAACTATAAGCAACTATACGGGTCTATATATTATCGTAATTTCCCAAGTTGTTCCGATCTTCGCTCCAGACATTGATTCTGATACCTAAGGTGTAAAAACTGAGAAAAATACGTACACGAATCCAAAAGGTAACGTTAACACGTGCCGCAACTCAAAAAACCGAAATTGATACGATCCCACCGTATAAGGTTCACGAATCAGCAGCGTCAACGAAGGCAGCAATCAAGCTAAACGTTAAAAGCTCCAGGTGAAACGAATCTATGGCCAATCTCGCGCCTATAGGCACGCTCGGACTCGAATGAAGAAATTCGCTGGAAGTAGGTACGCGCGAGCTCCCATATAGCAATTTAATTTGACGCGTGCAATCGTTATTATAATGTATAGGATATATAGAGAGAGAGTACGATGATCATCGTGGACGACGTATATAGCGGCGAGGATTCGAACACTTTCAAGTCTCTCTCAAACGAGCACACACACGCGCGCGCGCACACATGGGGTTTGAAACAATTCGCCTAAACACGTTCGCGGTTTTCGGATACTGCACAGCAGCAGCAGCAGCAGCGGCAGCAGCGCACGTAGTAGCGCTAAGGCAAGTTTTAGCTCCTCGAGAAAGCACAAACTTGTGTAACAATAATAATGGCTCGAGCTTCATGGAACATGACGTACATACGTATATACTATATATAACGCGGTTTTCTTGGCGAATTTTCCAGACGCGCGAAGCCCAAAGTGCAATTTTCTCGCCGCCGGGGCTTGGCGTATACAGGGGCGCGCACGCGCGCGATGCAATCATTTTCACGTCGGGGACCAGCCGCGCGACTTTCGGTTGTGCCTCGTGTTGTTTTAAGCTCGATGATGCTTCCAAAGAGCGAAAGAGTCAGAATAAAGAATCAAATGCACGATAGTACGTATGTGCCATGACAAGCGACTCACCACCTTAAAGTATAAAATATACAGGTATTTGGAACATTTATATAATAATTTTGACTTTGCCACTTTCAGATTTACAAATTTTAAGGTATTCGCCATCTAGCGGTGAAAGCTCGAAGTGGTATTATCGCAGTCTTGAAGACATTGTCATCAAAAATCGCCGATTAGTAGCATATAAAACAAGCCAGTAATATAATTTAAAATATTTCTAATGAAAATTTTCTGGTCATTGGGCCATTGTCAATGTAGAGTTTATTCGTATCTGTATTTAATTCACGCGATCATTATCAACCGAGTCGGATGACGATCAAATTCAACGCTCGCATACATACCCACTCAATGTAAATTTGACTGTATCGCGATGCGAAATCGTCAATAGATGGATAATATCTTATTGTTAAAAAATATAATAAATAAAAATTAGCTACCCGCGTGTAACGTGCGCTTCGACTCTAATCTCTCATACACAGCGCAATAAGCTTTCAATAGGCCTCGCGAATATTACATTACCATTTATAAGCGATGCCCGATTCATATTATTTTCTCATGAATATCTCGTGTTGCTCGCGCTCACGTGTGTGTGTGTGTGCAGTACTAAACGTTACACACTTGCATGGACACGACGCATTACAGAATGAATGAGTAAAAGAAAAAAAAATTAAGCGCCATAAATAATCTTCGTGACTTTTTAACACGCGAACATTAATCTCTTCTTGAAGCTGTCGGTTGACTATTTAGCCCCTCTCTCTTTTTACGTCGAGTCTTTAGAATATCTCGCGCATAAGTGTAACCGCACTCCGTAAGTAATATGCAAATACAGGGACTGTATTCATAAAGTAAATGCAAGTGATTTCATTGTGAAACGATGTAGGTATACTTTATATGTATATAGCGCGGCGCTGGATGTGGCCTACGTTCGTTCCGTATCCCGAGCTATATTCTAGCTCGCGCGATGGACGTTCGACTTAATGCTGCGGCGTCGACGTCGTCGAGACCGAAGTCAGCCAATTTCGAAGTCAGCAATGGTCGAGTCAGCATGTGAAGGGCTAAACCGAAATTTCAGCTAGATTTTTCGAGGATCTATAGCTGGCATGGATATTAACAAGTTTGCAGGCACGAAATTGTAATCTTCGAATTTGAGTTCTTAAGATTGCGTCTGACATGATTACTCAAGTGAATTGTTTCATTCAATTAGCCCTATCACTATTTCCTTTTTGATGTTCTAACGATGTTCTATGCGGAACCATATTCGCTTCGATTCAAAAAAATAATATCAGAAACTTCTATCTTACTTATGAAAGTTCCGAGCTATATCCAACTAGCTACGTTGTTTTGTTCGCGTGTTTACAATTTTTTGGTCTCTCGCCACCTTGCGTCCGACGCAATAACAAAGCGGCGACGGCGTCGATCAATGGCTGACATCAAATTTTAATAAAAATAAAATGACTTCTCTCGAATTCAATTAAGCGAGTGTACGTAGAATCAAGCAAAAAAATGAGATATTTTCTTCGAATTACAATACTTCAATGTAATTGAAACTAATATTCGAAGGAACTTTTACAAAAGTATTCGTTAAAAATTAACGAATCAGGACTAGTTTATTTTTTTACGTAGATTCAAAAACTTGAAGAATTGCTTTCAGGTACATTATTTCTGCAAAAATTAACAGAAAAGATTCAACTTTATGCTCGAATGGAATACATCTAATATAGAATATATCGAATGGAAAAATTAATCATAATTAAAGCCAGTAACCACCACTAGATGGCGAGTACCTTTATCTGTAAAAATCAACATGTGTCGAAGGAAAAATAAGTGTATAAGTTAAAGCAGGGTATTTAATAATAATAGGTTTTTTCCTTGGGTAATGAACTTCTATCCCTCTACTAAAAGGAAAAAAAACTTCCTTGCATCACATTTAAATTAATTTTGAAGCAAATATTTTCAACAATGAGCCTCATTTTGATTTGACAAAAAAACCGTGCTTTGGTCACTTAAGAAAAGTAACGTACGAGCGTATCCGTCTTGTAGTTGTTCAAAGTAAATTTGAAGTTCTACAAAATTTTCTCGCGTTCATATATTCTATGGCGTAGGTGACGACATAGACTATTGCGTCGCGTAGTAGCAGCAGCAGCAGCAGCAGCTTCAGCGATACGGCACGTAAAACGTCGAATTTTATTTAACCCGCGTACACGCGAGCGCGCACGTGCGGAAGGTGTCGCACCGTTGGAAAAATGCGCAGTCAAAATTCACGCGCGCAGACAAGGCTCATACATATATACGCTTGTATGCACACGGCAAAGAAGAAAATGCAACGCACACGCGCATCGATCCGCGCGACTCGAGGATCGTCGAATTTTTCCCGCAACGCGCACAAACACACACGTGGCAGTACGAGAATTCGCTTTAGCAGCAGCAGCAGCGGCGCACGCATGGGATCACGTAGCGAGCGCATTAATCTCGCGCAGGATATACTACGAGGTGCTATACATACGGTGTTGCTGGCCTCGCGCGATAGTTACCGAGACAGAGAGAGAGAGAGGGGTAGCCAAAGAGCAAGCGATCGCTTGTGATCAATGGTAGCCTATTACTTGCGCCTTGTCTGTACGTACGTGTGTGTTTGTGCATTGGCGATTTGCATAAATCTCGACCCTGTGTATATGCACGCCGGTCCTATAGTCTCTCTCCAAGTATAATATACGCCAAGAAAATCGTACGGGCCTCCGTGTAATAGCTGCACACTCGAGAGGTGACGTTATGAGCTTTAAGATACGTCTAGGAGAGAGAGAAAGAGAGAGAACGTGATATATTTACTCGCAGCTCCGCAAGAGGCCGATAGACATATAGAGTATACTTGTTTCGTTTAATGGGAATCGATAGGGCGTTAGAAGCCGAGTGTGCACAGGACTTGCTAAACATTTAAAAGCTTCTTTTTTTTTGCAGATTGCAGTCCCTCGGTATTTTTGTCTTCTATTTTTATTTTTCCCCGTCGACCGTTCGACTAAGTCATTTTGAAATAACACTCGTGGAGATCGCAGAGTAGTCAAGATTGACGCGTATATCAAGTGCACGAATAAAAATCACGGCTGTATATAGAAGTTCGGATGTTTCACGGCTATGCAAATGCTGCATGCACACACGGTGTGTGTCGCGCAAAAAAAAAATGGATAAAAAGTAACGAATCAGCAGAAGATAGGGAGAGAGAGAGACAGAGAAATAGAGCACGGGTATAGAGAAAGAGAGAAAGAACAAGAGTGAAAGGAGACACTGGGACGACAGGATTGCAGTTTGCAGCTCGCTGCTGCCAGACTGCAACAGCAGCACAGCATTGGAATTTATTGCGCGAAGAGATACATTAGCCACGGGATTTTCTCTCCTTTTTCCTCTGTTGCTGCTGCTGCTTCTGTATAGCTCTATAGCTCGCTAGCTCGACCTCTGGGCTCTATCAGGTGAGCTCGAAATGTAGCCGATTTCCATTTCGCTTCTTTTTTTTCTTCTTTGCCTATCCCGTTTCCATTCGAAATTCGCTATAAAAATAACGTGTATTTCGCGCAGTACATACACACACAGACACATACAGTAGAGAGACTTGATGAATCTTTTTAGAAGCAATCGACTTTTTCTCCAGCGTATGCGCGCAGAGAAAAAAAAGTCGTTTCCGCGAGGGAAATTCATTTATTTTCGCTATTGTATTTAACGCGTGTTCGTCAATTTATGTCCCTGCCGCGGCTAATACCGAATTAATCTCATTCATCGGGTTGTGTCTCTCTATTGAATCGATCATAGGTATATATACTCGCTGTAATATTCTATTATGCAAAAATGCACCGCGCGTGTGTGTGTTTGGATTAATTTGTACCGATTGTTCATCAACTATGTAGTTGTGTGCTTGTGTGTTATGACCAATCAAAGGGTCTGCGAATTATACATAATAGCTCGACGTATGAAGCGGGAAATTAGTAAACCATTATTATGTATAGTACTCGGCATATATGTCGATGCAACGCGCGAAATCCATACTCGCAAGTGTCAAGGACGTGTATAATGCAGTTTGAACGAAAGATATATCAGTGATTGGGGTTTTTAAAACCATGCTTTGTCTTAAATACGATTATCTGTATTTTATCACTTGCAGATTTACGGGTAAATGTAATCGCCATCTAGGGGTGGAGATTCAAAGTGATATTTGAATTATTGATGGTTATTGTTATTTAGTCTGTAAGTGCCACCTACTAGGGGGCTCATGCCCCCTGTCGAACTGATTGGTAATAAATAATAATAATAATAATAATAATAATAATAATAATAACTCTTTGGCTGTTTGTGCTAACACCCAAGGCCTGAACAATAATCTTTTAAAACAACAAACAATTATAACATATAATAACGTATATCATAAGTTATAAATAAAAAGATATTTTGGAAAANATAATAATAATAATAATATTTCAACATATTTAACTGGTGTAAATCTTTGGAAGCAATTAAATTGTTATTTTCAGTTCATTTCGCTCAACAGTTATAAAATATTTGTAATGAAAAAATCCTCAAAATTAAGCTGATGAATAATAATGTATTTTAAAATATTTCAAATGGTCGACATTCTTTGGTCTTTATGCCATTATTAATGTGGAGCATTGTTACCAATGATATAATGCGTCAAATAATTGATAATCGAAATCATATCAAGGTTCACAAATGTCAGCGATACTTGGAATGATTTAATCATTTCATTCTCATAGTGCACTTTCGATTTGTTAGTCAAGTTAGGCATCTTCTGCTGCTGCTGCTGCTGCCCAGGCACATCGCAAGACATCGGAAACTTCCAGTTGAAATCACAGACAATATAATGCTTTTTAACGGCAAGCCGACATCAGCAGCAGCAGCAGAAACTCCAAAGTGTATGTATATAACATTTATATCGCTCGCCAATAGAGATCATAATTCATCGAGTCAGAGAGGCAGCTGCCATTTTATATGATATATAACGCGAGAGCAATCTTGTTAGCTCACGACGCTAATTTCGGCACCCGGGCGCGCGAGCCGATCATTCTCCGACGCATCGCGTACGTGAGGAGCTTATACGTGTGTATGGTCAAGGACATTTTAATGGACAAAAAAGCAATTTATTATATAGCTGCTATGGGTATTGGTCACGATAACAATCGCTGATGTTTTACCCCGTGTGACACTTTTATCTTTTCGAACAGGCAGGCAGCAGCAGCAGTAGAGAGCAGACTTTATACCGCAGGCAATTTCAGCGCATGGGTGTGTGTGTGCAAGTGTGTGGTATCTGAAATTGCACTTTGAACGATTTGGATTTTGACGCGTCGGTATTATCTAATTTACGACCGTCTCGGACCGGGCGGCAGCGGCTCGTCATGGGAAATTATGTAGCACATGGACTTACGAATATCGAAATGAATTCGAACTCCGTATATAACCGTGACTGCAGTTCTCGATTGGGAAATACTTGTGCAGCGCGCACCCAACTCGATCGTGATGAATGTAAATTATTCCTCGTTCGAGATGTCGCGCGGATGGTTGAGAGAGAAAAAAACGAGGATTTCATGATTTTTATTTCATCGAGGCGCGGGAATTAGTCGGCGCATTAAACTCGAGACAATCATTGCTCGTTCAAGGGTAATGGGGCTGCTGCTTTCTAGCTCGCGCGTGCGTGATTTATGATCCTCTAGCTCGAGAGGACCATTAAACTATCCAACATCTTCATCAATACAAAATTAGCTGGGCGCGCGAAAAGAAATAAATGGCACTTTTTCGAGTTAGCAGCTGCTGCTGGGTCGGGGAGAAAAAGGTTAAATTGTACTCGCAAGTGTATTATGTAATATATATAGGGCTGTTTTCAATTTGAGCCTTATAGCTTCCGCATTTGCAACGATCATTTATATATTATTATTATTATTATATCAAATAAAGCTCGACTGCGACTCGAGAATACGGTTCGCTAAGGCCCTCTCGACTCATTAGTCTCGGCAGGCGTGCGAGACACAGAGCGAGACAATTCACAAGGAATGAAACGATATATCCGCTCGCTATATGTATGCGTGCGCGCGGTGCAGATGATTGATGAGAAAAGCTCGAGTTCACTTCCACTGTGGCTCCGGCTCTCTGATCTATTTTCTATACGGCAGTCGAGTTTCGAATCTTACCTGAGCCATCGTATGGCCTTGTTTGTTTACCGATTCGTACTTTTAGACGCCGGACTGCGATGTTTATGTATTACAGCATGGCACGTTGGACTTTCTTACCTGTAAACAAAGCAAAGAAAACGTAGACGTTAATATTGTTGAATTTTAGAGAAATTAGTATGATTTATAAATTACGAGATTTTTGCTTAAAAATATTGTACATTTTTATGTACAGCCATATAGTCGATCTATCGACTGCACGAGCAAATATTAAATATATGGCGTATGAAGGCTGATAATACACATCCTGTATACGTATGTGTGCGTGTGCGCGTGTGCATGGTATATTCACAAGGAAGGCGGCCGTGTCGTCGGTTCGTGGGGGGGTTTATCTTGGGTCTCGCGGCAGCTCGGCGGCGAAAACGCGGTGTACGAGTAGTAGTAGTACGACACCTGCGGGGGCGTAAAATCTTGTAAAGTATAATAGACGATCGTGGCCTGAAAAAAGGGCATATAATAAAATGGAAGGAGTTTACGCGCATACATACATACCCATACACACATGTACATACACAGACACCGTGTCAAATACATTGTACATAGTACAAGAGAATGCGCGTGTATGTATGTGTGTGTGAGTCAGGACGTGCGAACAGAAAGCTCTGCTGCGCTCGCTCGCGCGGCTTTCCTGACGGAATATATAAAAGCTCGTGCCTGGCAAGGGAGGAGGTGGGTACACGCGTGTGCGTTTTATACGAAGGCAGTCAAGAAGAACTTCATATGTTATGTAGCGGCGCGCGTAGAATGATCAAGTTTTTCTCCGTGACTCGAATAAAAAAACCCTATCTTTCTCTCTCGAGCTGAGCTTACTCCCTTCGTTTTTTACTTTTTTTTTCTCTCGTTCTCTCTCTCGCTCCTCTCTCTCTGTACATTCGTAGATTTTTCTCTTCTGTTTCAGCTCCGTTTCTCGCCGAGGCTGAAAATTGATGTATCGCTATTACGGTTTCTGGTAAAATGGTCATGTTTCTGCTGTAGTCGACGTATGTCTACTGTCCCATAGGGTATGGCACACGCACATACACGCGTTACAGCGACTCGCTCGACTTACGACGTTCGAGTCGCTTTAAAAAAATATTTTTCAAAAGCCCCCCATATTGCGGCTTCCTTGGAAGATTGATACTTTTACGACGAGACCGCCGCGCAGCTTAAATTGAGCTGTATATGTACTAAAAGCTTGCGTTATATGATATATAAAGCATCGCAGCTAGGACGAATCCGCACGACGAAGCGTTCTAGCTTCTGATTCTTCGAGCCTTGACATGGGAAGGAAAAATAAAAGGAGAGCGTTTCGAGTTGGGCCAGACGCATCGCGATCGTGACGGAACTTCGTATTGTTTTTAAAAGTTGGTCGCGAGGTGGCGCACAGCCGAATTATGTAAACGCGCGATCAAATTTTTGAGTTAGAAACATATGAATTGAATAACACGCATCTGTCTTACAGAAACCATTTAACTATTATTTTTACCTTTCTACGAAAGCAAAAGCATCGGACAAGCGTTGCTGCTTCGTTGCCGTAATTAGAGAGTAATCCCCAACTTTTTTGATTAAATGGCCGAGTTGCGTACCTATACAGACCACGGCGCAATGTTTGCTCGAGCCAAACAATGTGCTGCGACGTTACGGTGGGTTTCGTCGCCGCGTGTCGACTCTTTCTCTCTCTCTCTGCTCGCGATCCTCTCGTGCACATGCCCCGTGTCTATACACCTTTCGGTGCGCGATGAGAGCCAAGTCAAAGCTACACCGTCCAACAGTCGGACGTATATATACGTGTACGTAAGTCAGCTAAAAGAGTAGTGCCCCGACACAAAAGCCAACGTCGAAGAAAACGCGAAGGACCCAGAGAAACGCACGCGTAGAGAGACAGACACGCGGGATAACAATGGAATTCTCCGGCAGTATGTAGCTTCATCATCTCTGGTTTGGTGCACTGCTGCTCTTTTTTTTCTCTCGCTCTCTCTCTGTTTCTTTTTCCCTTTTTTTGTTTTTGTTTGTTTGTAGAAGACACATGCTAAGGTATTTTTTCATTGTATCGTCGTCAGAGGGCACTTGGTATATTTTCTCGTCTCTTCGCGTGTGTTTAGGTATACTTTTTTTTTCCTCTCCAACTCGTCTTCGTCGACGACGTTAAATAGCCGCGCACCGTCAAAGAATGTACCGTCCGCACCAGCTCTCTCTCTCTCTCTCTCTCTCTCTCGATGATGCCACTACCTTATACATAATACGTAAACGGATCAAGCCGACGTTACAGAGGAGAAAAGTAGATATATAAATGCAGCGCAGAGATTTATCAGCGGTGCAGCTCTCTTGGCGTCGAGAGCACGCGAGAGAGCGAGAGAGAGAGAGAAAGACTTCTTTCTCCGAGTACGTGCGTGCATTTATATATATGTACGTATACGTGTGTTGCGCATTATACTGCATTTACACGCGGACACACAGACAGCTATATTATACGCATAGAAGCTGCACGCTGCCGGCTGTTCACGCGCGCATCAAATCTAGATTGCCTTTATCCGGGATTCAAGACCTCACTCACTCTCTCTCTCTCTATGAGTGTATGTACGCGAGTGCTTAATACACAGAGGCGTACACGTATACGCACGTGCTGCATTATTTCTCGAGTGCTCTCTCTCTCGGAGCTGTTGTGTGCGGCGTGTTAAATCGTTTTCGTATTATCCGCTTACATAGAGTGTGCGCGAGAGTGTGTGTCTGCTCGGCTGTATACATCTGCGGCATGTGGACGAATGCACGACTGAAATCAAATGGACGAGTGGCAATTGTGGTGCCGAGATAGCGAGAGACGATAATTTTTTCAAATTTTAGAAAAGAGATCGACATTATTTCTAATTAAATGCAAAAAAAGTACGCTGGGAAGCTCTTTTCTTCTCGCTGTTCGAAGATATTTTCTCTCGATTTTTTTCCAGAGCACATTTGTATAAAAAAGAAAAAATAATGCTGCGATGCGGCCATAAAGCTTTTAGCTGAAAAATACGGTCAATTTTGCAACGGCTGCTGCAGCTAACCTGAAATTTGTATATTTATACACGCGTCGTTTATCTCCTGAAATTATGAATTTTTCATTTGTTGATTTTTACGAAAATTACGGCAACGGAAAATAAAAGTTGTAGAAAAAAGAAAACCGCAAAGTATCGGTTCAAGCATTTTCTTACAAAAGAATGGGGGTGAAAAAGAACGAGTTCAATGATCAAACGCGACGGTAAAATAGACTATTATTTTATGCACCGGGCGAGCTCACGTTCGCGTATAGTCAAAACGAAGGAAAAAAAAAGAGTAACTCGCGTACATACGTATATATAACGGAGGAGGTCGAAGAGCGAAAAGAAAATATATGTATATAGGGCTCTCTCTCTCTCTCTCGTTGAAGCGAGGAAATGACTGCGATGCTGCTGCCGCTGCTATTGCGCTTCTAGACACATTGTTGCATACGTATATACAAACGAGAGCCCCGGCGTACTACTACTCTTCGTTTGGCATGTATATATCGCCGGAACGATTGCACCGGAAATTGTGCTTTATTAAACTCATTCTCCACGATGATTCGTTCATACACACACACACACACACACACGGCGAGCATATGCTCGAGCTCGATGTATAAATTACCGGGGGCCTTCTTCGCTTTCTTTGACCCTCTGCGAGCTTGCGTGTATGTGCGCCTCCGATGAATAGCTGCAAATGTGACCGTAATTGCAGCTTTTTTACATTGTCGAGCTGGTGCGAATTTCTTTGGATAACAATATTTATATTTTTTTTTTTCAATGTAGCAAGTTGTCTGTAATAATTATAGACGAAAAATTTGTGAACTTTTATGTGTGCAACGACATTATTTTACGGATAAATCGATATTCAAAATTTGTCACAGAACTTGAAACAAACATTTGTCTTGTTTGAAAAAAAATCTCAAATTCATCGTGTCGGAGTATGCACGGCTCGTAAAACTTTTATGAAACTAGGATGAAATTTACATGGTATAAAGTACGTATAAAAATGAGATATGCCATCGGAAATACTAAAAAAAAAATTTTTTTTACTCTCTTTCTCCGGAGGGAACCGCATTTTCATTTCACTTTTCCATTACAACTTTAATGTTTTTTAAGAAGATGCCGCCGATGCAATGCGATGCAAAAATCGAATCTCACGGATAGCGTCGACGCCCTTTTTACTGAATATATAATATATTTACTAATATATTTTTGTCCAATTAAGCGGTGTATCCTTTGATTGAAAACGCGAAGGTTCGTGTTTACTAATGAAACACTCGGTAAAAAATAAAATGTAACTTTTGTAATCAACCCGACTTTGGTATTTTATTCTAAATGAACTTCTGCGCATTTGATGAGCTTTTAAGGTTCACGTTAACGTATGGGTCAATGCTCCAGCAGGTATTTTTGATTATAATTTTTCCAAGATTTTATAAATTTTCAACTATTTATACAATTCAAACAATAGTGTTATAAACTTGTGATACGTAAAGAATACGTCGATACTATACGCCGCTGCCATGGCTCGTTGTTGCGTCGAACGCCAGGTGGCGAGAGACAATAAATTTGTCATCGCACAATCGAAATAGACAAGTTTGATACATACACGAAGCTGCTTGCTTTAAAATAAATATAAAAAAACTTTTCTTCTCGTCGATTATTAAATGAGAAACGAAAAAAATCGTTTTCACACTCATCGCAGAGCTTTTTCGATAAGTAAGCATTAACCAACATTATAAACTCAAAGAGGTAGAATGATTTTTTAATGCGCGAAACATCACGAAAGTACATGCGTACGTACACGAATCCGTTTCACCCGGTGCGCGCAGCAGCACGACTTACCACCCACCGCGCGCTCTTACATACGTTCGATATATCGCAAGCGCATAATTACCACGCGGTATATTACAGCTCTTTTCATTAAAATAAAAAGAAAAAAGAAAGAAGCAAACGGAACAATCGAAAATTCAATTCTAGAACTATCAATTACGATGAGTTATATGCACGTGATGTACATGAAGCAAGAGCGAGCCGTGCGCGGGCCTCCCTTAATTGCCCGTACATTACATACGCGAAGTGAATCGAGCGATAAAACGCTGCGGTGCGCGCGCGGCAAGTGTACTAAATTCCTCAACAACGGCGGCGGTGGCGGCGGCGCTTGGCTCTCACAAAGACGCGCATCGAGCGTGAAATTAAGATTAAAACGACTGCGCAGCGGCGCGCAGTGATAATATTGCCTCGGCAATGATGTATGTGTGTGTGTATGCACTGCACCACACCGCGAGGATATATTCGCTGTGATACTTTCGCGAGAGAGAGAGAGAGAGAGAGAGAGAGGTGATTGAGCGTGAAGAGACCAGGCAAAATTCAAGACGACGTGAAGTACGTCGGAGTCCAATGAATGGGCATGTAGCCTCTAGATTGTTGTCATTGTCGAGTATACATCATATCGCGAAAAATTTCTCTTTCGACTTTTGAAATATTCTGGGCATCGAGCGAGGTCCCTTTTTTCGCGCGGACATACGTACGCGTGAATTGTTCTAATTACGTCGCACTGGAGCAAAATTTGAATAATATCATCGTACGAGATTAATTTATCCACGTAATTACAAAGATAATAAGTTTCGGCTGCAGGTGTACGGAACTAATTTTGAGTTTGAAATGACCGATGTTATATATGCTCAGCCGCGAGTAGATGAGCTTTTCAGGTCGCGCAAGCTCTCTCGCGAACACCGAGAGATAACCGCGCAGAGCTGTCTGTTATAAAACGAACGAAGAAACAAAAATTTATTTCCAACTACATTACAATACAGATTACAATACGCGTAATCTTTGCACGTGTAAGTTAATACGTTGGATTAGCGAGCGGGTATAAATTTTAGAGGGTGAGAAAATCTGGATACGCGCGCTCCAATTTATACACGCGCTGTAGTTGTGCAGTATCGTGTTCGCGTTCGGAATTTACTCGAGCCAAGGGCAATGATAAATCGGCGGAGTAATCGTGTTTACAGTTGAAGCCGATGGATCGTATGTATAGTTCGCAGGCAAGTTTCACGAAATCTCGACGATGCGATATAACGCGTAACTTAATGTGCCATTGTGATACCCTAAGGAAAACGTGTTTACAAACGCATATTGTGCGCGCAAAATTCAAGTTTAATTAATCATCTGTTCTTCGAGCTTTTCTCATTTGAAGTTTTCTGGTAAATTCAACTCTTTTTTTCGACCTTTCTTTTTCATTCATTTGCTTGTCGAGTTCGTGCACGGTGCACGAGCAGGCCTCCGCTTTTCACGAAAATGAAGCCAAGTTAAAAAGTTAATTATAACTTCGAAACAAGATGATCCGCATTCTTTATCTACGGTATGCCGCGACGTTATATAAGGAACAAGAAGAGCCAACCAAAGAGTCATCAAAGTGGAAGAGGATTATAAAGCCATAAGTAACGAGTCTAGACGAAAGAAAAGCATTCGGTAATTTTCAGGAAAGATATCAACAGACTGCCTTTGTTTCTAACATATTTTTGTTTATACGCTCTCATTTATATTCATTCCACTGAATTTAGCGCCAGAGTGCAAAAGCTATTCGACTGAAAATCTTTGCCTACTCCAAAAATATAAATTCTAAGCATTATTATCGTTCACGAAACGCGATGAATACCACCTGGTCCATTTATTTTGCGCGAAAAAAAAACTACAAAAATTTTCGACAGCTCACGCGGCTGCAGCAGCTTTCGAGTATTCAAAAGACAGTGCAACATCTAGATTTTGAGCACATTTCGAGTTCAAAAAAAAAGCTCCAGTTAAAAAAGTTTCGCTCCGAGAACACGAGTCGAGCGCGTCGAAAAATTTCGCATTCAGCCGCAACGGCACGTGCAGCAGCAGCCGAAGCAGCAGCAGCAGCAGCTCGAGTCATTCTTCGCGCGCGCGAGCGGGAAAAAGAGCGCGCATTGTTCTTTCTTGCCGAAATAAAAAATCCGCCGTCGCTGCGCTCGCTCGCGCTGAGTAGGCAACTCTTTTAAAATCATAATGTTTGCGTCCTTCAGACACCTTGACGCGCTCGAGGTAAAGACGAGCCAGAGAGCTATATAGCAGCGGCAACGAGGCGCTAATGAAAACGCCGACATTTAATTCGCCATTTGTGCTCGCGCGCGCGCGGGTCTATTATATACGACTAAAAAAGTGAGATAACGCACGCTTTGGGACAAAAGCTTTTCACTCTCTACTCTATATCTACTCTCTCGCTCTCGAGCTTCGTCTCTACATTATAGTCAAAAAGCTCGCACTGTGGCGCTCGCGCAGCCCTGCAGCCAGCGTAAGCTCGCATTTTCCATTTTCGTGAGGCGAAATGAAAAGCTTTCTCTCTCTTACTCTCTCCTTCTCGCTTGTGGCGCTGACGCGCGTGTTTATGCTAATGTCTTTTCTTTTTATTAAAAAATTTTTCATCCCCTCCCGTAATGCGGGGTGCTGTGGTAGTAGTGCACCTGAGCGAGAGTGGAGTGCCGAACGCGTGTTCGAAAGGACGTTGTCTTCTGCGCTACGTTGCGTTGCGACGACGACAACGTCGATGCTCAAGTTGCGTGTTGCGCGTTACCCAACTTTTCTTGTTTCTCGACTGCCGCGCCCGCACTAATGCCGCAACGAGAAAGATAGAGAGAGAGAGAGAGAGAGAGGGCGTAACGTAGCCTCGGGCATTTCCCTCGCTCGAGAGCTCTGTTTTCCTTCCTTTTTTGTTGCCTCTTCCTTGGTACATAGACATATGAGTGTGCGCGGCGAGAGGAGCCTCGAATCCTGCGCGCAGCTTTTGCCTTTTTCCCCGTGATTTTTTCCTTCCGTAGAGCGCGAGGCAGTTTTTTCTATTTCCCCTACGATTACCCTCTGCGGGATTTGCATTTTCCAATGCATGCGTACTCTTCAATCAATATCATCGTCGTCGTCATCGTCGTATGTTTATTACTTCCCGTATTTCTTTTCTTGACTGATTTTTCACCAAAGAGAGAACAGAACGACGCACCTGGGTCGAGGATACTCGTTACCGCATATTCTTTCAAACACTACTAGTAATTCGGTATTAACTTAAACCCATACATAATATATATGGATTTAAAGAAGACAAAAATTACAAGAAATCAAAAACAAACTTTGTGTCGATACGATAAATATAGCTCAAGATAGAAGCATTTGAAAATCGACAAAATTTCGATGAAATTTTTTGTTACGATGATTTTGTTGCCGAGTGTATATAATATAGCAACGAATGAAATATATTCCCATTAGCTTGTCGCAAACTCACAACCGTATCATCGATCATGCATCGGTATACTTGCTGCGTTTTCGCGTAGGTTGGACTGCAGTATTGTGGATAACGAGGTTGTCTGAGCACGCGTGTGTCTGTGTTTGCGTATCATTCGAACGAGAAAGTTTATTGGGTTTGTCAATTTTCCGATATCATAATTCAATCTACGCAGAGAAAGGGACGGTATAGAAAATATAACGCTCGGCTCGTCAATTGGATATAATTCACGATAAGTTGGTACAATAATATGGCGAGGCGGTTGGTTTCGTTTTTGAGCGAGCCCGGCGTTTTAACAGGTGAAAAATGAGCGAGTTCGATAATGGTAGCTTCTCTGCTAATATTGAGCTCACTTAGAGCGTGACTAGTTAATGGACAACGAAAAAGTTTCTTGAGCGTAAATGGTCCCTTAGAATTGAATACGTCATAAACCAAAAGAATACCGTTTTCTTTCGCGTTTAATGGCATATCATGCTCCACGTTTATTTTGCTATTTAATGGTCATTTTTAACTAAATGAAATTCACTCCGATTGCCATCTAAACACATGTTCAATATCACTTTAATTTCAAATGTAACACGTCAATTAAAATGAACTTGTTCATACAATTTTGATAACATCAATGTTAATGCGTTTACTTAGAAATAGACTGTACATACGACCTTTGCTACTAAGTGCGGCATGAAAGACACCGAGACACGCAGTTTAACTAAAAGTCATTGGTCAAACCATACTCTGACTTATACGATTATTTTGACTTTACCGCTTGCAGTTTTACGGATAACGTTACTTGCCATCTAGTGGTGGAAACTTGAATTATTCATATTGACTGCGGTCGAAACTGATTTAAATTTTTTGAAACAGTTATATTATCATTTCCGGTTATTAAAAATAAATGTGCTTAATATTTTTAAAATAATTATTACAAAAAAAAGTTGTCAAAAGATGTCATTACTTTATATTTCATATACTGAATGTGAATGGTGGGAAAAATTTTAAAGGGATCGGTTGAATAGACTTTCAGCTAGAGTGACCACCATAGTTGATCCTTTTTTCAATTATGTGAGAAAATTTGCTATATCTAGCTGATTTTTTGTTATTTTGAGCTAAGCTATGTGATCAGACAAAAGTTATTAAAACGATGCTCCAAATCCAGCGAACAGTCCCCCTCATTTTCCCCTCTAATTGTTACGTATAAGCTGCTTACTGATTTTATATTATAAAAAGATTTTATAAAAAGACTATATATTTCAATAACTATTTGAATACATTTTAGATTTTAAGATCAAGAACCTTCTTCATCAATCACATTCTCTCCGAAGCTTGACAATACGTGTCTTGATTGATTCAAAGGAGGGATTTTCATTGTGTAAATTTTTTACCCCACATCATTCGTATTTCCTAAATATTGAATGCAACGTTCATCGACGTATTTAATTACTGAATAGAGTATAAACAGATACAAGTTTCCAGCGGGCTCGCTGTATATATCTGTGTGTATACGTAGGTATCTGTATCCACGATGAAATTGTAACGCTATATCTCCCTCCCCGCGGAGCTCTGCGCGCATTCGAGCATGAAAACACGACGTACGTAACAGCCATACTTCGTGTATGACAATGTACGATAAATTTACATATACCTTCGCGGAGCTTGACGTTCTTTTTTTTTCGCGCAACAGCTGACAATCGACAAGTCGGAATTGAGAAATCGCGCGAACAAAAATCTCGGTCATATCGTGTGCACATGGACTTTGAAAAATATCAGCGGCACAATCAGTCGCGGATTTACCGCGGGAGAGAGCATGGCAAAGTTTGACGCACACAGGTGATGCGGGTGGGATTTGTCTTTTATAAAGATGAAAACACGTTACCAAGACGACGACGACGTTCTTTTTGCCTCGTATACGTTTTTTCTCCATAAAAATCGAATGCTTATTGCTTTGAGGCAAGCGAACGCAAGGATTTTGAAATTTTCGAAAATTCATCTTTCTTTCAAAGGAGGAAAAAAACTTATTCGTTTCCTATATATACGATGATGCTCGAAATCCTCGAGTAAATCATTCGGATCTGCGGTACTTCGGCGTGCGTATACGCAACATCGCACGTATACACATACGCATCGGCTCGAAAACTAATCAGTCGCATCGCGTGGATTGCATCGCCCGCGCAAAATAAATCAGGCAAAAGCATAGATACGTGTACTTCAAAGGGACGCGCCGCGGAAATCGTATTATTACGAGATAATACGTGTCTGCGTATGTATAGCTGCCGGATCATCACGCACACACACACGCGTGTCGTATATATATGTCGTATTAATATTTGGCTAAATTGTCGAGAGTCGTCGAATGCTCTCGAACGCACATATGAGCATAGATGCACCGCGTGTACACGAGCTGATACAGCTACGAGGATCTATGCATTTGTATATAGGCGCCCGAGACTGGATGAATCATTAGCCCGGGGTAGGTACGAAGGTAGCTGTGTCCATGCTCGCGTTCGTGTGTGTGTGTGTGTGTATGTGTTTGCGTCTGCATGAAATCGTTAGTCAGCAGTATTAATGTCTCGATGTCTGTGTGTAGTGTGTGGCCATTGTCACGTGTGCCGATGTTTCCACGCGCGCCTCCTTAATACAGCACATGCACACATAGACACACATATATGTACGCGCGATTAGAGAGCTTGCAGCAGTGGCACGTATGTATAATGCTCGAGTTAAGCCATCACAAATTACGTCACGCAGCTCGAGGGGGGCTAGAGAGGGGGCCGCCTTAGGTAACTCATAAAATCGCGGTCGAGAGTGATAATTCTATTCATCGGGTTCCATTCATCTATCCGACGTTATTTGTTTTTATTCGTCAAAATCGTAAGCTTCCGACGAAATTCGAATTTTATTTTCTCTCGGCTTTCATTAGTAGTCGAGGGGGGCGCGCTCGTTCATTCGCGAGCGAAAACTGATCCCGCGAGTCGCACTTTGTCTCGAGCAAGCCGGGCCCAACGATATAGCACTCTCGGAACAAATAAAGACTATTATCCCATTATCCCGGGGCGGGCGCACCACGGCTGCTGCTGCTGCGCTTATGCGGTGCGTAACGAAACAAAAAAAAAAAGAGGAAAAAAAGCGAGAAAAAAAATTGCTCACACCGTGCAGGCAAAACAGCTTTACGATGGTCATAAGTTAGTCGGTGCAGTGTGTGCAGCGTTTCGCGCGTAGCGTGTAGCACAGAGCGGTATATGTAGGTGCCCACCGGACTATTCTACGCGACGACGACTACGGCTACGGCCGGAACAGAGAGAACAATAGATAAAGCCCCGCAAAGAACACTAAGCACTCGACACCAGCCCGTTAATATTCCATTCGCAGGTAATTTATTTGCTCTTTTGCTGCTGCTACTGCTGCTGCTGCTGCTGCAGGGAGAGTGAGAGAAAAAGCAAATGACCTACATTATGCACCTATTACGTACCTATATATTTGACACTGTGTGCTTATAATACGTATGCCCAAGCGCTACATGCCGTCTAGGTGTTTGTTACGTTATTATTTGATGAAAGTACAGTGCCGGAGGCTTCTTCGGTGGCCCGCTCAGCAGACTGTACGAGAGTTAATCCGCTAATGGGTCGAAAATTGGGCGTCTCAACGAGCCGGGCCACACTGCGAGCTTGCTGATAACCGCATGGAGAAAAAAAGAAGAGTCCGCGCTGTGCGGCAGGTCATTTGCCTCGCTCACCGATCACTTTTGATCAATCTCTGCGTGGGCTGATACGGGAGCTCCGCTGAAAGTGACGCCTTGATACGCGAGCGCGCCCATTTGTGCGTCGCATGCTCGAAGTATCTGCCGCAAGTGATTGTGATTTATGCGCGTACGTATTCGAGCTGAGCTTGCGGCGCGCGGACATTTTTCGGACGCTCAATTTCAATACGCGCTGCGTACTTGCGTCGATATAATATATATTTCGGTCGCTGCGGAGGACCACTGTAGCTGCTGATTATTTATCGTGAATTTAGATTTATGCTCGCAGTGGGACGTGTAATGTGCTTCGACGAGCGAATAACAAAGCTCGTGCGCGCGAAGAGTCGATGCGGCACGAAAGAGAGTAAAAAAAAAATCTTATTATATATAAAATGATCGTCGATGCGCTTCGCGCGAGTATACGTATAGCACCGTATTTATTAGTGTTAAAAAGTACCCAAGCAAAAAAAGCGAATCCGCTGCTCGAGTATAACGGGAATTTTCATCGAAGTAAAGGAAAAGAAAAAGAAAGCGAGGCAAAAGCAACGACGGAAAAAAGAAGCAAAACAAAACAATGACTCGCGCTCATTACGTAAATTGATAACAAAGGCAATAACCGGTTGTCATATAATGAGATAAGTCGACGATAGCGAGTCTGGCTCGGTGCAGTTGGAGAGTTGTGTATATATAGATCCTTCGAAGCTGCTGCTGCTGCTGTCGAGCAGAGACGAAGTTACACGTAGCGCGCGTTCCCAGAGAGAGAGAGATAGAAAAGAAATACAAGGGCTCGAGAAAAAGAGGAAGGCGAAAGATAGATGTATATAATACGAGTACGCCTTGAAAAGGCTCCTCTATACGTTTTTCTTTTCTTCTTTTTGCGCGCTTCTCCAAGCGAACACCCAAGAGATTAGTTATTTACACATCAAGGGCTGTATGCGGTGTGGATACAGTCGAGGTGTGTTTGCAGCGTTGGGGCGCTGTAGTCGCCGAGGCTGCGTAGCGAAGCGAAGCAGCCGAGGCACTACAGCGTCCGCAACGCTGCAAACACGCTGAGACGTATCCACACCGCTAACAGCCATTGATGTGTTAACAATTTTTCTGCATAAGAGCTCGTTTTGAGAACTATATCATGCATAATTGTTATGTTCCATTTAATTTCTTTATAGCACTCTAAACTAAAAACTGTAACTTGGCCGCTAGTTTTCGGCTCTCGTCTACATACTGTATATGCGTATGTCTCGTGTAAAATACTGTACATGCAACTTGTGTGGATATGTTTTTTCTGAAAAACGAGAGGTTGCATAAAGCACTGGTTGTGCCAACTTGAATCTCATTACACTGATTTTCCTAGTGTCTTGATGAGTAGAGTCGGTATAACATCGGTCACGCTGCATTTCTTTCCATTATTCAGTTTCTACTGCTTCATTTTTACAGTCATCGTGTTTAGTGCGAACACAAACATGAATTAAAAATGACATTTCTATCTCGTGTAGATATGTTTGTATTCAAGAAAGAGAGGTTAAAGGCAGCGCGAGTTGGCCTGCCACTTTGACATGTAGCAGACAGCACAGGCTACACGCACGCGAGCTGAGCGAGTCGTCTCGGCTCGAGTCTGCGGGATCGCATACAGTCGAGGAGAGCAGCGCGCTACGTGGCGACAATTCACACTTCTCCTCGACTGTAATCAGGGCTCCTTGACCTGTAATCAATTGATTTCAGTGCGAGGAGGAGTGTGAATTGTCGCCACATAGCGCGCTGCTCTCCTCGACTGTATACGAATGCCTTACTCACTGAGCACGCTCAGCGCGAAATCAGCCTCAAACGGGCTCGTATGCTGAAAATATACATATAGCTATATCATATACATAATATAACATTGTATATAGCCTATATATGCGCTGCACGTCTCGGCGCGCGCACCTCGGCATTATAATAAGCAGCGGCGGCGGTGGCGGCAGGAGCATGATTGACCAATTACTGCAAGCTTGACCAAGTCGTGCGCGAGCTATTAATAATAAAACGACTCGCTGACCTTATGGTAATTAACTTCCCAGATTCTTCCTTCGTTCGCCGCCGCCGCCGCCGCCGTCTTGAGATCGCAGGACTTTGATTAGCGCGGAAAATAAATTAAATTAGTAATCGTGATGCGCTCTATACTCGCTCGAAATCGATATCTTATGCGGTTGTTGTTTTAGACTCTGGATTAGATTTGATTCAGCGATGAATCAATGTCAAATTCAATTTAGTTTCATTATTAAGTTCATGCGACGTTATTGGTTCCATCGTGCATGAAGCGACTTGAAAGATGCGATGAAAAAGTCTCGTCACTTTGAGTTGTAACAATAATAAATTTTGAATTCAAATTCGTGAAAAATAATTATAACAATTAATACTTCCATGCACAAGTCAAATGCGCCGGATGATGGAAGTCTCATACTTCGAAAAGAGTAAATGCATAAGTGCCACGAAGCTCCATAATACGTGAAGGCGCGTTTCTTCCTCTCTCGAGATAATTAGAACAAAACGTAGACGTGGCACACGGAGCAGCGTCGAGAGCTTTCTTTCTCGCGCGCAGAAATTTTAAGAGGACCGTCGTTGAATACGGAAGCGAATCTGAAGTGACTTTGGAAGCTGCTGCTGCTGCTGCTGTTGTGTGTTCGCCGCGTCGCGCGCGAGCGCTGAAAAGCGCCAAAGCCCAAGAAAGAGAGAAGATGAGGAAGAAAGAGAGAGAGAAAAAAGCTAGAGATATAGAGCGCCGCACGCAGCTGAAGTAAGCGCAAGAGGTTGCTGCACTCGCTCTCCATCGGTATTTCTTATTCTTTTCGTGCTACAGCTGCTTCTATTTCTTTTTCGCCGTTCGCATTTACGCGAAAACTCATATTTGCAAAACAGCTTTTGATATCCTCGCGCGCGCATTTGCACAGACACAAGGCGAGTTAAAAACGTATGCGTCTGATGTGCAGCTTATTTTATAATATCTACAACTATATTCCTTCGCGCGCGTTCCACTATATTGGAGCTTTGCTCGCGTGTACATATACGTATACAAAAGTATGCGCGTGTGTGTGCGGATTTATTTACCTCGCGGGAAATCTTGCCTCGTTCGCGTTTGTTCCACCTTGTTCAAAGCGATGCAGAAATACACAAATATCACGGGGGATAGGAAAAATCATCTTTCTCGATAAAGTATTACGCGCCAGACTCTATTTTTATTTTTCATCTTTTTTTTCTCGTTACTTTATTTACAAAAGCGAAAAAAATGCAATATACGCCGCACGATGGTGGCGAGATTCCAAATAAGGTAATCAAATATCTTATACAGAATAAATAGACACGAAAGTGTATCGCTAGTTTGTAACAAGCTTAAACGATGGGCACGATATTATACCAATGAACGTCCACAGTGTTTGTACACATAATATATAAATTGAGTTAACGCATCTCGCGATTCGTTTCATCGCATCCGACCGGTAGAGGTAGGTAGGTAGGTATGCGCGTAGCGCAAAAAAAGAAAAACAAACGTTCGATTATCGGAGATGCTGGATAAGTTCAACACGGTTTCATTCAAAAAAAAAAAAAAAGAAAGAGCAGTAAAAAAAAAGTAAATACTGTGGTACCGCACTCGTATGGATTTAGCTCTGATTGATTTTTTATCTCGGCTGCGAATCGAATTTTCCGTGTCAGTTTCGAAGTTTCATTCGCTTTGCTACATACAGATACACACGGTTGGAAAATGAAAAAATAATAGTGATCGATTGAAATCGATATACGCGCCGCGCGAGTTTCAAGTGTATAATGAAACTATATCGGCCCGAGACTCGCGATTGTGCGAGAGGTTAAACTTATTCAGTTGTATAAGCGGGTGGGAAAAAACAACAACAATTGATCAACGATATTGTAATTATTAATGGGCATTTGATGCATTAAAAATTCAAAAAGGAAATTGCCTAAACCTTACACGATTGCAGTGAGCTATGAATCAATAATCAGCCAATTAAATCTGTGTACCTATCGCGCCATGAAAGATTCTTTTGCTAAAAGACACGTCTAGCAATAAGTCAAAGTAGCTTTTTTCTCTCCAGCAGGTGTGAATTAAAACGAAATAAGATACAACTCGATGCGTCCACAAATTCACAGCTGCACGCGCGTACAGCATTTTAAGAGCTTTATCTCGCCTTGCCTGCTCGCGAGCGCGTATATAATAATAAATCGATTTTCCACGCGATTCGACTCGTTGAAAGATTTATTATGCTTCGTGCCCGGCGTATATATACACTCTGCTCGCGCGACTAATTCTATACTTCGGAGATAAGCTAATCCAACTTTTTTTTTCTACCGATGCGTGAACGCGCACCGCGTACATTTTCCGAAGACAATAGTTCGGAGGCGATCGATATAATCAACCATTACGAAACGGCGTTCGAGACAACGCGCGCGGCAACTTTCTAAAACGCGTTTTATGACCAAGTGCACGAGCACGCATATATAGCCCACAGAGCCGAGAGACAATGAATTCGGAAAATGTCGCGCGCAATGTAAAACGATAGCGCTTATCGTGTACGTAATATGCGCGCGCGGAGAAACACCGGCCCTTGTGCACGTATAGAGGAACGCTGCCTGGTGACAATATAATCCGCGCCGAGCCGTGAGCAATTTATGCGAGATAGATCGTCGATCGGATCTTGGAAAAAAAAAAATCTTTGTACATATGCGCGTGTCGCTTGCGAGGCTTGAACAAACTTGGCGAGTCGATCGGTGTATGCGCGCAGCCAAACCGTACATATACTACAGGTAAAGTATTCATGTCGGAAAAGGAAAAAATCTCCGTAAAGACGGCTCGCTCGCGTAAACAAGCCCACGACGACGACGTTGTTTGTGTACTCTGCTCCCGATCGTGTCAACAAACACAAAATATAACGCGCGCACGAGACCACGGCTCGCGGCTATTTATCGGCAGGCACAAAAAAATATAGGTAATGCCTTTTAAATTGTTTATTTATGCGGTAAACAAATTCGAGTCGAGTTCTCTGAGGAAACATTGACAATAGTTGCTTTTTACCATGCACGAAATTCGAGAAAATTCGAGTAACGCGCGCGTGGGTATTTCAACCGATCCCACATGTATTGTTGTCTTTGAATTTCGAAACATCAATATAGTAGCCCGGGCAACCGTTCAAAATTTTGATAATCCATGGAGACACTGGCAGTGCCCCACCTCTCCTCCCTCTGTGGTCCTTGTACGGGGCAGTCGAAACTCGCGACATCCGAGGCGCTCGAAACTTTCTCGCGCAGTACGCTACACGCTCTTTTCCACAAAAGTGCAAATTTTATCATTGTTCGCTGCCGTATTTGTCCATACTAACACCGGTCAAGATGAGTGACAAAAAGCCTAACGCCAGTTGGATGTTCAGCAAAAAGACCAAAGATGCCTGTGAGGAAAGGGAAAGAAGAAGACGAAGAAAAGTGAGTAACTGTACAGAATTACAAAATAATACGTTTCAGAGCAGTTTATTCGCCAAAGTTTTAGTATCGAGTCGTAGTTTTTTCTTTAAATTTGAACAGTCGGTCGAACGCACTCGGGAAAAAGGTAAAGATTTTTACGCGGATTCGATTAAAGTTGCTACTGGAAATTATATTTTCTATAATTGATTGAACGCCGAGCAGATAATTTCATCGGAACAGAACTTGTCATTCAAAAGTGTAAATGTAAACATCGAGTGCTACAATCATAACAATTAGCTCAGCTACGTAACTGTAAGTTTGCGAATTGACTCTTGTGACACACACACACATACACACACAAGCCAACGAAATTAGAGAAGAAAGCGATTGAAATACAATATTTTGTTTTTCGATTCGATAGCCGGTCGGTTGTCTTTTCAACACAATGACGCGCAATTTTGAATTACTCTCAATATCGATGCACGGCGTTCGGTTGATTCGAAGTTGAAAAATATTTTTCAGGAGTATCGTCTCGGATCGGACGATTATACTTGGGAGGAAGTTCCCGTGGAAGAACCCGATGCGGAAGAGATACTTGACGAAGACGAAGACGAAGACGAAGACTCGAGAGCGGCACGACCCAATGCGGCACCGGTGGCAGCTACGCGGCGCGCGACACCCCCGACAACGAAATGCTTCGATTGGATGTTCTCGAGCGTCGCGAAGAATGCACGTAAAAAAAGGGAGGAAGAGGCGTTGCGAGTACGTACATCTTGTGCCGACGATTCTTCGTGTCTTTTGATTATTTTATTCACATGGATAATTTTTTTTTTTTTATTCTACAATGATTAGGGGAAAACTGAAGTTGAGCTAGTGGTCGACGAAGATTCTGTGGAGAGCGATGATGCTGATTTTCAAGCGGCTATATTGCAATCAATACGAAAGAGTGATGATGATGATGATATTCAAGCGGCTATATTGCAATCAATACGAAAGAGCGATGATGATGATATTCAAGCGGCTATATTGAAATCAATGCAAGAAGAACCGACGGAAGATACGCACGTTCCAGTGCAGCAACCAGAGCAGGACGTGTGTATTTCGTTTTGGCTATTTCTAAGTTTATCATAATTACTATTTTACTTACATGAATATTTTTTTATCTCAAAATCATCAGCTTGTTCCTAAATTAATTGAAGACGAAGTACAAAATGTACCTGCAAATACACCTGTCAATGATGAAGATTCAGTGGCAGATGCAACGATAGGTGAAGATGAACTAACGCCAGAAATTCCAGATGATGTTATTGAAGACGATGAGAGTTTGCAAAGAGTTATAATGGAATCATTACAACAGCACTTAGTAGATGCTCAAAATGCAGAAATTGCAGGGATCAAACCTGATGAGGTCTGTCTATCTTATTTTGGCGATTTCTTAGCCAATTGCTCATGTCTTTTATCACTCACATGAAAATAATTTTTTTAGCATTCGGAGTCTTCTGAAGAGAGCAATGAAGGCGCAGCACCGTGTGTACATGAAAATAAAGCCTCAGCTGAACCCGAACCGATGGAAACTAGTATTGATAAAGAACAGCGGCCAGACGGGGACGTATGTAACTTATTTTGACAATTTTTTTATGCAATTATTCATGGTGGGATTTGTTTGTAATTTTACTTATACAAATTTTTCTTTTTGAAACTCATTAGGATATCGAAAAGGACAACGGAGACGCAGAAAAAAATGCACCTAAAAATGAAGATTCATCGAAACCCGAATCGAAGGATGTTCAATTGGAAGCTACTGATGTCAAAAAGGCGTGTATCACGAAAGTATGTATCCTATTTCGGCAATTTCTTATCCAATTGTTCATGTTGTTTATCTTGTTTATAATTTTTCAGTCTATAGATGACTGTATTGATGATTTACTTAATGGCCAAATCAGAGCTCAAAAGTCAGGTGAAGGCGATAGTAGTTCAGCTATTGATGAGAACGATATGTGTGATACGACGGATCCGGAGACACTTTACGAAAGCGACACCGATGGCGAAGCAAATCGAACAGACGAGGATGTACGTATCTTATACTGACACTTTTTTATGCATTAATTTATCTCGTTCACTATTTTATTTACGTAAACATATACTTTTCAGGGTGCTGAGCCCAGCGAAACAGAAGAAAAAGACGTAGAATAGAAATGGAACAAGAGTGTAAGCGTTTAATTTCATTAAATCATTGAATATTCGCTCAAAAAGAAAGAAATTATTCCGAAATGATTAATTTTTGTTTTCTTTTTTCCAGGTAAGGGATTGCTGGTGTGCTTTCCTGTCAAAAAATGTCTTTTCACCCATTGATCTCCCTCCAAGCCATTCGACAGAAATGTAATACTTTTTAAATTCTGACTAATTGTAAATACATAATTTATATGTAATAATCTTATTGTACAAACTTCAGCCTAACAATTTGTTAGTAAAATCAATATTTCGTTGACTATTTTTTCTATTACGAGTCAAAGTTATTTTGAATCATTAAAAAAAAACAACGCATTTTCGGCAAGCAATTTGCACGAGGACTCGATGGCTCAGCTCCGATAAATAATCATTCGCTGAAAAAGTCTCCGACGCACACCTTGACGCCGATAAAGTAACGCCACGACGCAAAGAATTTTATTCCCATTTCTAGCGCGAAAAATTGCCGCCGAGCTATACTATTCTTCATTCGGTAAGCGAGCGATCTCTCGTCGAAATTTCTCTTGTGCGAGTATGTCATCGATACCGAGTCGACGATCGCCACTGCACACATGGGATAGCCTATTGGCTGCAATCGTGCGGTTTTTGCGGTACGCGTGCCCCCGGTTATATGGACACATTTTACGGTTAATTTCTCCCGCTAATGCACGTATCTTCGCGATTACTTCCTATCCCTGCCAGCTTGTAACTATGTAACGGCCGATCGATTTACGTGCTTTACGATAATACAAGTACGTCGGTAGTATATCAATTTCTTTTTATCGTCGAGCTATGTACGATAGCTAGAAAATTAATGAGAGATAAAAATAGTTCATCGCTGAAAGTTGTCATGTATAATAAATCTCGCACGAGTCGATGCAAATTAATAAAATGATTTCACCGCGCGTCGCGACGTACACACACGCTGCGCATTGAGTAAACAAAGCAGCAGCAGCAGCAGCAGCAAGCACACACTTCGCAGTAATGAATTATTCAACTTGTCTTCGTTGATTAGGCTATAATACATCAAGCAAAGCAGGCAATTAATAAATTGTTCGTATGCACATTATACGCGTACGCCACGACGACTAACGTCTAATGCGCTTCGAGTCGTTGCGAAATCCGCAACTCCGTGTATAAAGTCATTAGAAAGATACGGGGACACGTGCACAGCGCTTGTGTGTGTGTGTGTGTATGTGTAGATTTCAACGACGATATGGTACACGTGTGTTAGTGTGTATCAGAAGAAAAACTTTCTTTGCCTCTCGGCTTCGGAGACGAAACGCGACGTCGCATTGTATGTATATATCCCCAAGAGCTGGTCTGCTGCACATCATCGCGTAGGTATTCTCTCTCTCTCTCTCTCTCTCTCTCTCTCTCTCTGTATATATACAAAAGCTCGTCTCTCGTCGCCGCGGTCGTATACATGTATGTGTATACAATGGTCACATGTAACTTAACAACGGTTCTTGGGCAACTCTCGGTCTCGGCTATGCACTGGAATCTCGCCGCACCGCGTGCATGTAATCAAGCAAGTGTATATTAATTCATGCTCGTATTCTTATTGCGATGAGCGAACGACTGCTGCGTTGCATTGTAAGCAGCGCGGATAGATATCCTCGTTCTCTTCGAGTATATGTACGTGTATTTTAATTATGCGTACTATTACGCACGCTTAACTAAGATGAAACAATTTTGACGAGAAATTAATAATCTAAATCTTTTTTCAAAGCTCTTCCTCTTCTTGGCTTCAATCTTCGTCACGCGTCTGACGTACTGCGCTGCAATTTTTCTCCCGAATGAGCTCTTCCCTTTATCTCGTGCCTTGTAAAGGCGATGCAAAGTGCTTATCCTCTACGAGCTTGTATCATAATTTGCAGATGACTATATATACATCGTCTTATATAACAGAGCTTTTTTTTCTAAAAGCTCCAACTCCTGGGAGGCAAAAGAAAAACCAAACAGTCTCGCGGATGAATGACTCGCAAAACGGCGTTAAACTGCTGCATCAACGTAAACGATCCGACACAGCCATGTAATATATACGCGAATAAAGTGTATATCTCGCGCGCTCGTCGATGCGCGATTTACACAGCAGCAGCAGCATCCAAGACATATAATAACGTTTTGCCACAGATATGTGATTACAATGTTTCAAGGCTCTCCACCACGAGCAATACCAGCGTATTATAATACGCGAACGCCGCTGTACCGCCGGCTTTTCATCTTAATAATTGCATCTCTGCGTGCAAAATGCGCCCAAAGTACTTCGCCGTGTGTGTATACGTGTGTGTGTGTGTGTGTGTGTGTGTGTGTGTGTGTACAACGTACGCGAAAGCAAACAAATGCAATCGCAAAAGACTTTGACTCGTCGAAGGCAAATAAATAATTAAACGCCACTCCGGCTTATTATATATTGCTCTCGTAAATTATATTCATACGACCGTTAATTGTATGTTTTCATCTCTCTGCCTGCGTACCATGCGTTGGGTACGCGTTCGAGAGCTCGGCGATCGTCTTTATTCGTTTCGTTTCGTAATAATTTGCCAAACGCCGGAGCTTTTTTGCGCGCTCGATATTCGCACGAACGTCGACGACGCGCACACATTGCAACGATACGATCCGCGCCGAGATCCAGGATAAAACGCGCGGCATACACACGGCCCATTATACGAGGCGCCTGGATTTTATAATACTCGGGTTACCGCGTCTAATGCGGCAGAGAAAGAGAGGAGGATCTCGGCTAAATTGTTGACTAGGCAAAGTGAACTTTTGTACTTGGTGTTTACGCTCGCGTGCTCGGGTATATATACGGTTACGCGCGTTATACGACGAGCATAAATTAACATATGCTTAATGAGAAGGCACGTATAGTGCAGCGTTTTGGGTATACACAGCGTGCGCACGCGGATCATAGCTTTATTATTCAGAGTCTGGGCGCGCGCTATCGATATTACTGATTATGTGGCATTCTCTGGCTCTCCCCGTATACTTGGCTTAGCTCATGTATGCGTGCATTACGTATATATTGTATGTGTGTGTGTGTGTCTGTTTAATTAAATTATGCCTATACATACGATTGTGCACATTCGGTCTCGTGGACATTCGAGCTATTACTGCTGCTGCTGCTGCTGCTGCTGCCTTTGATTTTCACGTATATTATGTACGTCCCTCGAGCTTGATTAAAGCCCATTCGAGGTTTGCGCATTCGTATGTGTATATACGCGTATCATAAACTCGAAGCGGCGCAGCAGCGTTGGCTGTATTCAGACTGATTTTTTGCAGGCGAGATATACCGAGAGCATAGCCTCGCATTGGCTAGATCTTATCGGCTTTGTGAGAAATTAGTTTCAAAACGCGGACAGCACGTGCTGCAGTGCGCACCGCGGAGACCATTGCCTTCCGAAGTCTCACGTAGTTCGTTCTTTATTGTCGGTCGAACGTTACATTATATATGAAAAACGCCTTGTATAATTGTCATACGTGTTGTGGCGAGAGAGGAAAAACATAAATGTACGTACGTATCTTGGCACGCGCGTACAGCGATGAAAAATAAGAAAATATCTTTGAACGGGTTTTCGAGAGCTCGAGCGCGTATACGCGCGAGAGCGTAATAACGTTTTGTACCGTTGGCGGCGATTCAGCTCAACCTGCGTACGCCGCACCGCCGCGCTTATACTCGGTGCGTGCTCGTACACTTTTCATAACGCGAAAAATGAAAATGAGAAAAAAAGGTACGCGCGCGCGAGTAGCGAACGGAGGAGCGTAATAAATTAAAAAGCCATGCTTATTTCGTACCACACGCGCGTCGGGGATAATGTACGTACTTCTCGGAAAATGTCGAGGACAAAAGTAAACAAAAAAGAAAGAGAGAACTGACGTTTCCACTGCGTACGACGTTAATCTATCTGAACTCTGAGATGAACAATACATTTTTAACTCGGATTGCATTCATAAAATTCAATAATGCTAGGGACTAGATAAAAGTGTAACGTATTCGATTGGCATCTGACGTATATGAGTGCTCGGTTGTACGCAACGATGTAAATTGTATAATTCAATTATTTGATACTTCTGTAACGTAATTTTATCATTCATTATGATCATTTAGCATGATTGAAAAAGTTCACAAAAATCATAATGGGATGAAAATACATCTGATGGATCAATTTTATTTCCTGAAACTATTTTTGTTCTACAAAAATTGATTCATGAAATCGTTCACTTTTTATTAATTTATAAAAAAAATCACACGTTTGAATATTTACAAAATTCCATTTCAAACTTCATTAAAAAAAACTAATTGTTACTCGTACAAGATAAGCGAACGAGTATCAGTAAATCATTACTTTTATCAAAACAGATCAAAAAAGCACCTAAAATACGAAAACAATACACTTCCTCAGCACGATCTCTTCGTCCTCTGCACATATATCTGTGCGTGTGTACGCTGCGGAATGCCCGACGTGCAGCATTATACACAGGAGGAGGCGAAGGCGCAGAAGCTCATTCCTGCGCCGTGAGGCGGCGGCGGCGGCGGCAGATGATGTATCTCAATCATCATGGGAGGATAGGGTGAGTGAAACACACAGATACATGGACCACAGTGCAGTGCATGTGCACCGCGAAACAAGAAGTATATAAGGCCCCTCTAGACTGCAGCAGCAACATGTGAGGTCGCGTCTGGGGCGTCTGGCACGCAGGCAGCTCGTGCATTATATACATCGTACGTATAAACGCCTCCCATTCCGAAGAATCAATCCCCGGTTGCTGCCTGCACGCGGTGCATTTTCGGCGATGCAGGCGAGTTTGGAGAGGCTGCACGGTGTGCGTTACGGGGGCCCAGTGCTCTCTCTCTCTCTCTCTCTCATTCCTCCTTCATTTTTTTTTGCGCTGCTTTTTGGCGTTTGCTTCAAATGCTGCTGCTGGAGCTGGACCTCCCTTGTCTCCGGGAATCTCTTTCAGGGAGCCACTGGCGTTCCGCTCTATCGGCCCTTTCGATTTCTCCATTATACGCGGTATTACGCACGCTCTGTTTTTTTTCTCCAGATCTCTATATAATACTCGGCACTTACACCGCTCGACTGTGCAGCTGCCTTAAAAGTTCCTCGCGCGCCTTTTTCTCCTCCTCCTCCTCCTCCTCCTCGTAATTGATACCTGCGCGCGCGGCACGCTTATATTTAATTTCGCCCGCTCGTAAATCAAAATCTGCGCGCCACCCACTCGCCGATATATATACACGCGTGCACTACTGCTGCTGCTGTTGCCGCGATGAGAACAATAAATATCTACGCTGCGTTCGCTTGCTGATAGTTTATTGCTATCCTTGATAGGGCATCGAAATTCTGAATGAAGACGAGATAATCGAAATTGCAAAAGTTACGAATAAATCGTTCTACGAGAATCTCCATCTTTTATTTAAAAATATCATTCAAAATTCGTAGCGATAAAAATGTAGATCAATTATTGTTGAAATTACATTTGACTGTTGTAATATCTATTTTTTGGTTTGTTGCCGCTTGATTGAAACAAACTGTCGATACGTTACTATTCCAAGATCAAAGGCAAAAAATATACTTTAAATAATATACCTTTAATTTATATTATTTAGTTATACTTTAAAATTAAAGTAACTGAATTATTATTTACGTTAATTAAAAAAAAAAATACGATAATTTAATCATAGTTGAAGCTAGTCTCTACCGCTAGATGGCGAGTACCTCTGAATTCGTAAATCTACAAGTGGCAAAGTAAAAATAATTATATAAGTCAAAGCAAGATTAACGTTAAACAAGAGGCGTCAATTTTAAACTCGACAATCGAGGTAAACTCGAAAACAAACGATTTTCTTTTGTCCTCGCACGATAGCTATATATACGATTATAAAGTTATATATCTAGATCAACATGCAGAACAAGGTGACCGCAAAGCTGCAAATGCGGGTTATCCAGGCGAACAATCAGAATCTCGGCTCGAGGTACACACATATAGCAAGGAAAAAAAAGAAGGAGAGAAAAAGAACCTACGATGGCTTGGAACCGTCAGCGGGTCGGCGCACTGACGGCACAATACACGAGATAGATAGAGAGAGAGAGAGAGAACGAATTTGGGACATTTTCAAAGAGCGCTCTGAAGAGAGCTAACTGCATATACACCGAGCGCAGGGAGATTGTCTTTTCGCTTTGGGTCAATAGAGAGAAGCGAGGGCCGCGCCGAGAAAGACGATTTTACAAGTCGAGCGCGCGCGTGCGGCGCAGCATCTCAAAGCGGCCCTAGCTATATAGCAGCAGCAGCAGCAGCAGAGACCGTGTCTTTGAAGTATTTGCAGCAGCAGCGCTCAAAGGCTGCAGTAGCGAGACGTAGCCGGCAGAGTAAGGAGAAGGAAAGATAGAGAGAGAGAGAGACGTGATGTGCATCGCACGACCTCAGAGTCGCCAGGAAGAAACTCGATGTACGTGTCCGTTGCATGCGAGATGATGCACCTTCCAGAGTGTATATACGTACGAGAAGAGGAAGAAAAGACGATGCACCTAAGGTACAGCCTGCTCGCGTCGGAGATTCTACTACCACTATATATACGACGACCGGCTTGCACAGACGCAGCAGCAGCAGCAGCAGCAGCAGCAGCAGAGCTCCTATATGCTCCGCTCCAAGATGGATGGAGATTGCGCTTTTATGCTCGACAGCAAACAGTAAGAGCCGCGTGTCTCGGAGGTTACTCCTACTTGGCTCTCTCCGTCTCGATCGATGGCCCTACGAGCTTATAAATCTATTTACGATGTACAACCGCACAAGAGCAAGAGCCAGAGACCCACTGCGCTCTGTGCTGTGTGTGTGTGTATATGTACAACATGCTATACGTAAGCTACGCTGCATGAAGCTTCTGTCTCTGTCTTCCTCGACTTGACTCGACTCGACTCTCGCGGGCTCGATTGAATCAGCTTTGAAGCTTTCATACATATATAACAGCGCAGCAACGTCTGTGGGTGCAGGACCATTATCGAGTGGATTGAGAGATTGACTTGTGGCAGGCCGTAAATCATAACTACTCTTATTTGTATGTGTGCAGTATATATGACGCTCTTATATACCAATCTCTCTCTTGATTCTATACTCGGTGCACGCGTCAATTTCAATGGTGCGATCGAGGCAAATCCGAGCAGTGAATTATTCACTTTTTGAATTAACGTTTCGGTTTGATATTTTGCTACTGCTTCAGATCCGCATCGAAGGTCCTTTTAAATTTACTTCACTTCAATGATTTTTTTTCATCCGTTTCTTTGATCGAGAGTTCGACTTTTTAATTTTATTTTTCATCGTTGATTACGTCGATATTACCTTGATACATTATGAGCGTAATGACGAAACAGTTTAAGTGCAGGATTCCTTTTTTTTTTTCATTTCCACTAAAATCAAAAGTTCGTTTGAATCCGTGCACTTTTATTGCTTTATACCCGTTGTACGCGCAGAAATTTATTACATCAACGATTTACTCCAAAGTTAATAAATATTACGAGCAAACTTGTAGTATACTTATGGTGCATAATACAGTTGATATAGCTAAAACGGTGTGTCCCAAATTGGCATATAACTGATTTCTTACCCGCGACACTCATAATCGCGAAGCCTCGACTCGTAAAATACGCATTAATTTCAATCTCCTTGGAGCGCAACTCGGAGTCGTAAAGTTATATTTCGACTCCCAAGTAGTCGCGGAAAAAAATCCCTACACGAACAGACTTATGATACATTTTAACGATCGCAATTAAACGAAAATTACCGCATAGTTTTATTTTCGATTGGCCGCATGCGCGCG
Source organism: Trichogramma pretiosum (assembly GCF_000599845.2). Lineage (NCBI taxonomy): Eukaryota > Metazoa > Arthropoda > Insecta > Hymenoptera > Trichogrammatidae > Trichogramma > Trichogramma pretiosum. Next base: position 134,298 of record NW_019640822.1, read on the forward strand.
TGACACGCAGCATTCGAGTAGTATAAGTGTAACTAGCTCGGCGCCCAGTTGCAGATTCTTTGGAATAAAGTAAGAAAGAGAGAAAGAGAGAAAAAAGTTTTATCGTAGCGCCACGCCGATGTAATTCCCCCGCGATGTACTGAGACGACGAACGCGTCTGTGTACGACTCGGGGCTGAATAAGCTACCGACGACGTTTTTTTTTTTGTTCGGTAATTACGGTACGACTGCGCGCGGTTTGCGTGCTCGACATTTCGAATTTTCGGAGAAGTTGATTGCCTCGCGGGGAGCACGAGGATATATACAGGTAAGAAAGATTTTCGAAAAAGTAAAGTTATATATAGATAAACGTTCGATCGAGAGAAGTACAGAATACCAATTTTTTTGGAATTCGAATAACCGTAAAGAAACGTTTAGCATTAAAAAAAAAAAAAAAAAAAAAAAAAACAACCCTGAAATCGTCGATGTCTCGAACTTTTGAGGATAGATCATAAGAGCCATCATGATACCTCGCTTAACATCAGGATTCGAGTTTTTTTTTCTCGGTCGTATATATTGCAATAAAAGGGTCCGTATACACAGAAAAAGGAAGCGAAATAAAGCTCTCGCGTGGTCGAGGTGAATCGCCACCGATCCGGAAGTGGAGTCGGTGTATAAACTGCAGAATCTGCAACGATGCGCTTACCATTTATATGTGTGTATTTCTATGTAACTGTATAATACACGCGTATATTACGTATATATGTATCCGTACAATTTGAAAGATATACACGAGAGTTTACTTTGAGACTTGTCGCTCGATTACCGACCCGAGCAGCAGTCGACTGTCGTCAAATTGCGCGTATCGCACAAGTACATTTACGCGATATGCAATTCAATCGTTTCGACAAACTCGTGATATCTCTCTCTCGCGACTTTCAGCGTTTACAGTCCTCTACATTTGAAAATTTTTTACTTCAAAAATATGTTATACGCGTCGACTGTTTAATGTATACTATTGGGTCGTAAAAAAAGCGCACGTATACGTAAGTATATACAGAATCGAATTACGACGTGCAGCGTCAACTTTTTTCCAACCCTCCTCTCCCCCGACGACGTTACATGTATACATATACAGCGATCGTCCACGCGAATTACCTATATACATTTTGTCACTAGGTCGTCGTCTTCGTCGTCGTCGTCGATATCGACGACTTCGTTCTTCGAATGCACAATGCGATTGAATTTTCTTTACGGTGTATAGGTAGTCGTCGTATAGTCGCGTCAAAGTTTCTGTTGTTGCCTCGCTCCTCCAGTTCTGTGCCGCTGAGTAGCGCGCGCGTCCTTTACCGCGTTATCCCCTTAATAAACTTGGGAAGGGTATATATATATAGGCGACAAGTTTCATATATGTATCGACTCGAATGGCCTTGTTTCCAAAGTTCCAAAGCTCGCTCGCTCGCTGGCTCTCATCCTACTTTCTGTGGAGCTGCGATGCATCCGCAGAGAGCTGCAGTCCATGCGGCATTGTGCGGAAAAGATTTACGTGAAGCGAATTCCAATATTATGAGCGAGACTTAGGCCAGATTTTTGAGATACTTTTATTGCTCCGGTTTGCATAAATTTTTACATTCTTTGCGTTATACACTTATTTTGACTTTATCACTTGCAGATTTAAAGTTTTGAAGGTACTCGCCATCTAGCGACGAGGGCTGGCTCTAATTATGATTGTATTTTCATAAGTTTTATAAGTAATTTCAATTAAATGTTTAACTTGAGAATAAAATTCAATTTTTCTTTTACTTTTGCATTAAAATTCGTCATGCTCTTTTAACGCAACAACGTTATACCGATTGATTAAACATTTTGATTGAAATTACTCAAAAAGCGCATGAAAATTCAATCATAATTAGAGCCAGCCCCCACCGCTAAATAACGAGTACTATTGTTTGTAAATCTGAAAGTGACAAAGTAAAAATAATTATGTAAATAAAAATACGATTTGAATATTTAATATATTTAATAATATTATGTATTAAACTGTTTACATTTTGCGGGGCTCTGCTTGCCTTCCCACTGGCTTGTATTAATTTTCTTGCTTATTTTCAAACTTGTATAAATTTTCGTTGCTCATTAGTTGGAAAGTATAAATCATTAAAAACGTAATTCGACCATGATCCAAACTTTCAATCGGGTTTTCAATTTTCATCATTAAAAACTCGATGATATTTTATTCGTGCGATGAAGATTAAATTAAACGAGCACGTATAGAGAATCTCATCGGATTACGTGGCTACGATCGACTCGCATCACGTCGTTTCCACTAATTCGCAATGACAGGCCGACGTACGCCTTACGACCTTGTCGACACCTCTCGCTGAATAGCCCTCGCGAGTAGAGGTACGCGCGCGCGCGTTTGTCACCTGTCTGCAAGCCGATTTCTGTTCCAACGACTCCGCTAAGTAATGGGTATAGTTGAAAAGATTCGATCGGGTTACACGTGTCTTTCCTTTGATACCATACGGGCGTTACTTATCTCGAGACGAGTCAATCTTTTCTCTCCTCTATAGCTAGAAATTAAAACTTAATCATCCGAGCGAATCGTCGTCGCTCGTATACGAGGATTAATCTATATTGCGCCGCGTCAAAGGAGCCTTTCTTTTATTTATTTTTTTATCACTGCCTAGCTTAAGTAGCCATTCGATCACGAGAGCTGGAGATCGATTATGGACGTATACCCGCAGTGTGGCACATACACACACACACACACACACACACACACACACACACACACACGAATACGAATGTGTGCACTTGCAAGTGTATACCGGTGCCAATGAAAGCAAGATTCCCAACAGCGGCAAGAGTGCACTCGGCTCTCCGAGCCTTTGAATCGATCGATCGCCAATATAGTCGGAGCGAGAGATTGATTGAACTTGCGAGTTGTGTGCGCGAGCTTTGTGTCGAAGGTACTTGCCAGACACTCCGCGCACTCCACGCGCGACTTCGATTGATATTTACTGCGATTGTTTTTTTTTTCTCTCTTCTTATTTTATTTAAAGGAGAAACTTCGGCAAAGCTTTGATTTTCCCGTGCGGGGCCTCTGACTTTCCATTACACACGGTTGCGAAATATTAATCACTGCGAAGAGCCCTTTGTAAGACGAAGAAAAAAGCAAGAATGGTTGAAAAGTTTCTACCATTGTTGGACAACGTTGATGAATTTTAATCACCGAATATGAAGTCTTAATACGAGTACGCAACTGAAAAAACTCTCAAAAGTTTTTGAGCTTCGAAAACTTCATCAATGTTTGTACACCGGTAAAAGATGGTCGTGTTATTCAAAAATGAGATCCCGCGATTATCACTTTATCAACTCGCGGAGGCGGCTGAGTGACAAACGCAAAAACTTTATTTCCTGGGTGATTTACGACGATTTCAGGCGAAAGGGGCGCGCGCCGCGCACGACGTGGTACGCTTGGGTTCTGTCGGTTTTCTCGTCGCGCGCACCGAGAGTAACGCCAGCCGACCTACTTGCTTATGCTGATTCGAAATGCGATCTTTGGGGTGGAAAATCAAGTAAGACTAAAAAGATGGATCCTCGCGTGAATTTTTAGCCTTTTACAGGGTTTGTGTATACAGGCACTATTGGCGTAGCCTAGATTTTCGAAATTTACATCGAGACCGACCGGATCTGAAAGTTTTTTTAAGAAGGTGAAATTTCAATGTAAACTATAGTAGCTGATTAGAAAAAGTGCTACCCCCGCGCAAACAGTTACTATTTGCCTATCGAAGGCGATTGATTTTTCAAAACTCGAAAAATTAATAATTTGGATTTAATAATTACGTTTGTATGCAAAAATGTTATCGTATTTATCGCACATAAGTTATCTTTACTTCGAGAAATGTCCAATGGGTAGGTAGTTTCTGTGAATTATGTAAATTTTTTTATTATCAACTTAAAGACAATGGAGTCTCATATTTATTTTCACACTTATGGCTTTCGAAATCTTACAAAGCGTTGTGTTCTGATATTTGGTGTCTGACGACATGTGATAGTTGGCCAAATATTTTCTCGCACTTATCGCATGCGAAATCTTTACGACCCTTCATGGACTGTCCTTTAGTGGTTGAGAAAATTATCTTCACTTACAAATTTTTCCCTGCACTAGTCACATGCGAAATCTTTGCGACTCTCGTGGACTGTATTCAGAAGTACTAGTAAAGTCGATTTTCGACCAAATTTTTTTTCGCAACTATGACATGCGTAGTCTCTGCGGTCTTAGTGTATTTTGTGCATAAACAAGCTCGATTTTTTCCAAATTTTTTTTCGCAATTGTCGCATTCTTAATCTTTGCGACCATTGTGGACTGTCTTTTGGTGTGCTATCAAATTGCTTCGAATCCCAAATTTCTTCTCGCAATTATCGCATGTAAAATCTCTTCGACCTTCGTGTATTCTTTTTTTATGATTCCTCATATTACTTTGATCCCTAAATTTCTTCTCGCACTTGTCACATGCGAAATCTTTGCGACCTCCGTGAACTATGTTTTGGTGTCTCAACAAATTCGATTTACATCCAAATTTATTCTCGCAATAGTCACATGCGAAATCTTTGCGATGCTCATGGACTGTCTTTTGATGGTGGAGCAAAGTCAATTTTTGTCCAAATTTTCTCTCACATTTGTCGCATGCGAAATCTTTTCGACCTTCGTGAACTGTTTTTTTGTGTCTGATCAAAGTGCTTGGATCCCCGAATTTCTTCTCGCACTTGTCACATGTGTAATCTTTACGACCTTCGTGGACTATCCTGTGGTGCTTTAACAAATCCGAATTTCGTCCGAATTTTCTTCCGCACTCGTCACATGCGAAATCTTTCCGACCGTCATGCACTGCCTTTTGGTGTCTGAGCAAATTCGGTTTTCGTCCAAATTTCTTCTCGCACTTGTCGCATGCATAATCCTTGCGACCTTCATGGATTGCCTTTAAGTGGATGTGTAAACTCTGTTTATGGGTGAATTTCTTTTCACACTTTTCGCACGCGAAATCTTTCCGACCTACATGAACGGTTTTTTTATGTTTTTTCAAATTATCTTGTTCCCCAAATTTTTTCTCGGGCACATCGCAGGTAAAATTGTTACGACGACCCTCGTGTATTGTCTTTATGTGCATGAGCAAACTATTTTTAGTATCAAATCTCTTCGCGCACATTTCACATAAATAATTCTTGAAAACTTCGTGGAATATTTTTTTGTGCTTGAGTAAAGTGGATTTATTTTCAAACTTCCTCTCGCACTTGTCACATGTGAAATCTTTAGGATTTTTGTGCACTAATTTTTGGTGCGTAAGCAAACTGGATTTTTTCACAAATTTCTTTTTACATTGGTCACATGCTGAATCATTACGGCTTTTGTGTTCTGATATTTGATGTCTACTCAAATGACTTCGAAACTCGAATGTCTTTTCGCACTTGTCGCATGAGTAATCTTGTTTTACGTTGGGAATTGGATCCCGGTGAGTTATCATGGTTGGTTTTAATGTAAATACCTCCTGGCGAATATCACTAATGTATTTTTTGTCGTCTGAAACAACAATGTCATGTTCACTTAAATTATTTTTCGAGAAAACTTCCTCGGAATTCTTCTCACTTTTATCTATTTTTGGTGTCTGAATTAAACGTTAGATTCTTCTATTTAGTGCCACAGAGATTAAATTTGTTAAATTTATCTTCTAGTATCAATACTTGCTTATTTCATCTAGAAAGACAACATTAAAACTAATTTATTTTTATTCTAATGTGATCAGTGTTCAAGAGACAATGTGAAAATCATTCATGATCGTATTGTTTACAATTAAATTACCGTTTTGTTTGTTCATACATAGTTCGTACAAATAGTTTAACTAGTTAGAAATTTTATTTTGACGACGTTTTTTCCGAGGAGTTTTGTTAGCCTTCTGAAACTAAGTACTTCAAAAAAATTCTTTGTAATATTGATTTAATGCATTCTTATTCAATACATATTATATACAATAATATTATTTATTTATGCAAGAAGTGTCCAAAATGTATTTTTATTCGATTATAAAGAAATTCATGTTTATTCCGAAATTCACCCACACGCCAGGCTGTGTGTGGTGTGCTCTACAACCAACCCCCGATTTAAACCCAGATAAGTTTTAATTATTTTCCTTTGATTTCAATGAACTTTAGCATTTAAAATAAACATTATAAAATGTTATCTAAAAAATTAGAATTAAAATTTGGTTATCTCTTTGCGGCAATTGAATGTCACTCTCGTATAATAAATAAATCAATACTTTAGATATGATATTTAGTATTTGAACATCGACTTTTGATTAAAATAACATTCTCAGTTAAATCCGCGTAAAATTCATTACTTTCAAGTTCATTCATTTTTATTTGAACAAATGTTTCAGAGTTTTAGAAAATACCTTTATAGTCTCGTTTAGTGTTCTGACAAATTCTCAGAGCCGTCTCATTACTTTTCTTTAAGGCTTACATTTTTTTATCTCCCCTCGAAAGTGTTTGGTTGAAAAAACTTACGAGACATTAATAAAGCTCCACATCTCGAGATAGTTAGGAAGACACCCGAAGCTCTTTGTTTATTTTTCTTTTCTCGCATTCTCTTCTCAAATTAATTTTTCTTCTTTGTGCTCTCGTATAAAAATGATTTACGGTTTCTTGAATCATTTAGAATCCCATTGATATTCGCGTTTTACTTTTATTAACTCGATGCTCAACGAAATGAGCTTATACTTGGAAGATTTATTCTGTAGTACATCAAGTTGAAAATGTGACGGATGTTATTTTGCTCGCAAGAAAAATCATCCAACCACGACAAAGACACCGTGGTCGATATTCACGAACGCGCCGTTGCGAAAATATGATTACTAATTAAGTACGACGAGCCCAGGTGGATTATAAATCGAGCGCACAGAAGTTATACGCAGCATTGTGTGGCTCCGGGTAATACATAAATCGAGCACGAGCTCGCGAAGCCTGGAATGCCGCTTTAACGAGCTAATTAATCGGCCCCGGTGATTAACGACGGCTACTGCACATTTGTCAAAGGTGCGGATGTGTCGCGATGGTTTCCTATGCCGTATAACCGCAAAGAGGAGAGAGAGAGAGAGAGAGAGAAGCCGAGGACGCACACTCGTCATCCGGTTGCGTGTATAAGACGCAGATCGGATGACATCTATACATCTGATCGGTATGTACGCGAATGATATATATGAATCTGCAGTTAATAATGGCGATAGTCTAATAAATTTCTTCGTTATACTCACAACTGCCGTATAAAGTTTTCATGATTTCATGATTTCATGTTACTTATAAGTATTATTTTGACTTTGCCACTTTCGGGTTTACAGATATAAAGGTAATCGCCATCTAGTGATAAAGACTCGCTTTAATATTATTTAAGTATTAAAACATTCGTTTAAATTTGTACTTAAAATTATATGCTTTTCGTTCATCTTGTATTTCCATGCATTTTTGGTGCAGTTTATGTAAAAAGAGAAAAATGTACCGAAACATTAATTTTCATCGAAGATTTCCTGTAAAAGTTCCTAAATAAAATTGAACATCATCGATTTCAGATATTGACTGTTTCACAATATACAGCAGCTTCTCCACGCACTGCACATCGGTCTAAAGTAATAAAAAAAACTCAAGACTCAACTGCAATGATAATAGATTCATGACGCACGCGATGGAGGGTGAAAAAGCTCAACAGAAATCCGCGTGAGAAGTATCAACCCTGTTGCACACCACATACATATATATCTGTCCCGTATCGCACGTGTAATACGCTGCATTTAATGCAGCGAGCGTCGGCCTCGGCGCCGATCACACGAACGACTGAACAGAAACTTATACATATACAGATATATACCTGCCCCTTGGTACATCTTCGCTGGTCGACGATGCTCATACGTACAAACATACCAACAAAGTAATCGCTCGAACGAAATGCCCGACGACCCCTCCACCCCGCAAGCGCGTGACTATTTTCCGTGTAGGCAACCCGACGAACCCTTATATGCGCTTTATCCGGTCGCGCGCGCGCGCGACGTGCAACCCCTCGCCTGCTTCGCCTCGAGCTTTTCTCTTTATATGTATTTCGTTAGGCGACCCTTTTGGCTGTTTCTCAGTGCGTATGAATAACGTTTAGGCGCGCGATTGTTCGAGATCTTTAAAGTCGTTGGTAGAAAATAAAAGCAGGATTTCATGCTTGTGTTCCATGAAATGTTTAACTTTAATAATATAATTTTCCGTAATTAGGTAGGCATTTTTATTCGTTAACAAGTTCAATGCGCTCGTAATTGTAAATGTCACTGTTTAATTTGAAAAGTTTTTTTGCAACAACTTGTTCGTGTCTCGAAGGACATTTCGTGCATTAAATTTTAGAGAAAAGTTCGCAAATATATTCCAAATTGCATACTTTTGAAGAGATTAAGTGTTATATTCGATGACTCTTGCATATGAGAATCAAAATTAGCTTCATCGCTTGCGAGTTTGCGATGCGACATCTGCAGCCGTTGAGCTAACTACAAAATGAATTTGAAACAAATCGTATCCAGGCCGAGATCTTTCTAGTTTTTCGCACGTGCCCACCCTAGTTCAAGACATTGATTAATTCTTCAAGTTCTGATGATTTTTTCGCGTGCCAACCTAATTTATAATAGCTGAAATGAAATGTGCAAAGCATATAACATTATGGTATTTTCTATTAATTCGTCAAATACTGTAGAATTATTTTGCTGCAGTAGAAGCAAATCAAACGTAAAAATTGCAATGAATATAAGAATATTTTTTTATTCTATTTCAACATTTTGTATTGAACATCGACTTCATCATAGCTCTCATTTTTTAATTGCTATTGCACGATTTTTGTTTTACACGGACGCAAACTAATATTCTGTTATTCGCGGGAATTTACGAGCAACGCACACGACTGCGTGCATCCCATTTCGACAAGGATACTTTGACCGTCTGATCACCCGAGCCGTGTACGTAACTCAAGTCCCAAGTATACATAAACCAAATGCATGCGGACTGTCTCACCGGAGACGTCGCGTTTATCCGTCGCAGTACATATAATAATAATACGTGCGTCGGTGCGAATCATCGACTGAAAGTATAATTGCCCGTACGTGCCTCGCGTGAGCGCAGCCCCTTATCGCGCAGAAGAGATTTTATCTCTCTCTCTGCAGCCGCTCTCGACTCGGGGACAACATCCGCGCGCGCGAGCACACGCGTGTATAACGACTCGTAGTGCTTATAGTACGACTGAGTCCGTACTATATATATAACATACAGAGCCATAGAGACCGGGTCGTTCTGTTCTCGCAAAGCCGAATGTGCGTACGCGCGATATTAACGATTTTGCGCAGGGATTTGAGTACGTGACCACGCGAGAGGCACGAACCTGAGCCACCGCTGCCACCCCGGTATTTCTAGAACCGTAATACGCGAGTGTGTGTAAGGGGATCAAAAATCTCGTCTAGCTTTATCAGACGCTGCGTAATTGTGTGTATGTACAATGCGAGATGCTGAAGAATGACGATTGCGATGCGACTGATTTTGGTGCAAAATTCAAGAACTGAGAATCTATCGTCGCTACTGTTCATGTTTCAAATTGTTAAGCCAAAAATAAAAGTAGCGATAACTTATATATGTTTGTAGGATCTGCATTACCGAAATTATCGTCTATATCGATCGATATTCGAAGATATTCTGTTTTTGTTTGAAATTTGAAAACTGATTTTATAAAAATTGATTGCACTGCTACGAACAGTTCACTTCTTCATAACGAAAAAAATGTATTTTTGATACGACTCGGATCATCGCAAAATAATATGGAGAGGGTTGAAAAGCTGGACGAGTCCACCGAAGCTGTGGTGTAAAGGGAGTTTCATTTTGACAGACTCTCACGCAGACGACATGACATTCTGTGAGAATTGGACATCCTCTATCACCATACGCATCACACGTCCAATGAGCTAATAAAGTCATTCCGAGAATTAATGTAGATTTTTTCAAATCTACTTACAAAGTAAACAAAAGGAAGTTAAAAGATGTCAAAGTAACATTCAAGTATTAGGCACGATGCGCCTACAAATGATTTCTCTCTAAAATTAATAAAAATTAACCAATCTTAGCATGAAAAATCGTTAATTACACCGCTTCATTGATGTTCATACTCGCAAGTCTAATTATTACGTGTTTAACAAAGATTATACGAGTGAGCTACTTAGGGGATTCAAACAGTTCCGAGTTTAGTTTGCTTAATTGCATTTTACACTCGACTGACCAAATCTAATAAGGTTCGAATGAGATTCGACCGAGGCTCCTCGTTCGCCGTATACAATAGATTTTGCATCACAAGGGGGTAATAATCGTGGCTCTTCTCGACGCCATCAAACAAAGACGTACGGCATCGAAATGCAACGGAGATTATTTCGAGCTTATACGCATATACGCATCCGAGAGCACAACGACGCGCAGAAGGTATATGTAGAGGAGAATTAGCAGCGACGCGCGCGATATGCAAATCCGGGGCTAATAATAAATGCGAAACTCGCGGGGAAAAACTTTACAAGGCAGCGAGAAGAATGCGGTCATAGAAAAACGTGCTCTCGAGCTCTCGTTAATTTTCATTTTATTTCGCGCTTTATGTACAATTCGTTCCTTTCACGCGACCCACGCACGGACTTGCGCGCGCGAACGCGAATACTTTTCGTCTTCTCTTTTTCTCTTTTACTCTCTATGTCTCCCTGTCTCTCTCTCTCTATATATCTTTTTCGCGTACACTTGATTATCTCGCTCCTTTCGGGGCGCTCCACATTGCACACTCGCTGGGAGGTCCACGAGCAATAATTTCACTTCTCTCTCTGGGTCTCTCTCATTTTTAATCACGCCTCTGGCCTCTTACGCACGTGCGCTCCAACGTCGTACACAGCGTGTACAAATGTCTGCGAAGCTGACAAGGAGAGTAAAGGAGAGGAATTGCAGCGCGAGACATTGACTTGAGTCTTGAAGGACCAACCTCGCACTCGGCTACACGCTATTTTTTATACGGTATTCCGACTTGCTTAGCACACGTAGACTCATAATTCGTTCTGCAAGTGTTGCGCAAGCAGCAGCAGCAACAGCAGTATTTATCTAGACGAGCTCAAGACTCGCCTTTTGGTAGCGATCAAGAGATGTTATAACAAACAAGTTGGAAAGTCAGAAATAAATATGAATTTTTATTGCCTGGTTATATGAAGCAAAATTATTCACAACGAAAAGAGAGGAGGGTTAACATCTGTAAGATAAATGTCATAACTAGCACAGCTATGTGCTGCTGTAATTACGTTCTAGCGCTATGGACTACCGATTAAATTCGTTCGACAAAATTTAAATTTTCGCGCATCGACGCTCGTTTGCGCTCTGCGAGTCGAGTTTGTATACATATTTTTGACGCTGAAATGTGCCGCAGTTTTCATCATTTGAACTAGTCGGTTTTCACGAGCAGAAACAAAATAAACTCGCAGAGTCATTGTTGTGAAAACTACTGTTCAAATTATTATATTGTTGGTGTTTTTCATTTAATTTTATCAAGCATCGATCACTAATTATAAATTTTAATCGATCAGTAATAAATTTCTAAAAGCTACCAAGTGCGTGAGTTAAAATGTCAGTAAAACAAGTAATGGAGTCTTCTACTACAATTACTTCTGATGAGTGTATCTATACGTGGAAAATCAAGAACTATCGCTTACTAAAATCAAAAGTTGGAGAAAAAATAGAATCTCCCCAATTCGGCGTTGGGAGTGATAATAAAAAATACTTCAATCTCGAATTATACCCTGCAGGAGTAAATAAAGAATATGCAGGATACTTATCGTTATTTCTTAAACCCGTAATTAATTCAATAAACATACCAGATAAGCTCGTATGTAAATACACATTATCAGCTATTAATGATAAAAAAGTTGTTCAAAAAGTGCCAGATCATCACGACTTTGCAACTACTGGCTTCGTAGGCCGTGGTCGGGTACAATTTTTTGAACTGAAAGATATTGACGAATTAATTTCTTTGGAAAATACTGTAACTATTCAATGCGAATTAGAAATTTTCAAGGATTATGAATCTTCATTAGATTCCGAAATCATCTACAGTAAAGATGTGACAATGGACAGAATGAAATTCGATTTTTCTTTTCTTTGTGAAAAACTCAGTGATGTTAAATTGATAGTTGAAGAACAAGAAATCCCCGCGCACAAAATTGTATTGTCAGCAGCCAGCCCAGTATTTAAGGCCATGTTTACACATGACATGCTAGAAAACCAGAGCAATACAGTTGAGATAGCTGACATTCCTCATACTAATCTCACTGAAATGCTGCGATACATTTACACAGGGGAAATTGAAATCAAAGAGGCAGGTAGTATTATTGAACTTTTAGAAGTTGCCGACAAATATCAAGTTGATTGTTTGAAAACAAAATGTGCAAAAATTTTGGGTACTGATTTGTCCACTGAAAATGCGATTGACATTTTAGTAGCTGCCCATAAATACAAAGTAAAGAATTTGGAAGATGAAGCAATAAAGTTTATCACAACTCACATAGAATCACTCTCCAATTCCGAAGATATAAAGGAAATAGATGATCCTGATCTATGGGCAAATTTAATGCAATCAGTAGTTAAGTCTCAAAAAAATGCATCTTAACTCTTTTTTGAACATAAACGTAGTTTTTAGTAGAATTTGATTTATTATTGAGTATGTTGTAACTCAACTTTTTGAGATATTATCCATGGAATCTCCATTTAACTATCTATTAATTGTGACTCAATTCTAGCATTTCTAGATTAAATGCATTGTACAATATGAATTTTGCAAACTTCATATCATTAAGTCTTTAGTTGTTTATTGACAAAATTAGACTATTAACATTAACAAACTGTTGTTTAAAAGACGTTTATTAATAAGTATTTTGTAAAACTAGCACTTTAAGTTTATGACATAATTTCAAACGCAATTTGTAAAGTTGCAGAGTGAATAAAGTATATAATAGTGCATATTCTGAAATGACCTTTGAAATTCATTGTTTCCTTCAATTAATAATTTCATTTTGGTTTAATCAATAATAAGAATTGAAAAAACATATGATTGCTAAAATTGCAAGTAAAGCGAATGCGCGTGAACTAAACGTCGCTACGCACGAATCATCAGTCGAGCCCGGATGCGCTAAAGTCGACATATGAACATGTGACGGATGACCGTTGTCAATCATCGTGCGGCGTTATACGAAGATTCCGCGTGCGTCGATGTATCGAGCAGCGCTTGAGAATTCTCAGTACCAAAGACGTTACACTAATAAACGTTCGGTATCAAGCAGAAAACACCAATGCAGCGAAGTAAGGGCAGCACCTGACGCCTGTGCCTCCTCGAGCGGACTATCGATATCATAGCCGCGTATTGTTATACACGTACAGTCGAACCGAAGCACGCGTCCGCTATACGGCTATTTACTGCAGTGAGCACGTTCAGACAGGTTCACGAATGTATCTCGCTTGAGAATAGGTCGGATGTATGAGTGAGGACTGAGGACACGCATCAGAAGTTCTTGTGCCCGCAGCAGTGAAAAACATCGTGCGACCTACGCTCAAAGATTAACAGGGACTTACAAACACGTTTGTCAAGAGTTGTGCATTAAAATTGGTGGGACATCTGACATTATGTATATTAGATGATGGCGCTTAGCACGGCTATCGACAGTGAATTGTTTTTTTAGTGTGCACATATCTTTGCCGCCGAAAAGTGCTGCTATACTTTTGCCATTTGAACTATAGTCGCTTCTCGCAAACTGAAACCAAATTTCAACCCATACGCCACTGTGTCATTGTTGTGAAAACTAGTGTTCAAGTTATTATATTGTTTGTGCCTTTTGTTTCATTTTATTAAGAATCGATCAAGTTTTAATCTATCAAGAAATACACTTTTTAAAGCTATCAGATACGTGAGTCAAAATGGCTACAGAGCAACGAATAGAGGCTTCGACTAAAGTTACTTCGGATAAATGCATTTACACGTGGACGATTGAGAATTATCACTTAATAAAATTAAATGTTGGAGAAAAAATAGAATCTCCGCAATTTGGCGTTGGCAGTGATGATAAAAAATACTTCCTTTTGCGATTATACCCTGCAGGCAGGGATGCAGAATCTGCAGAATACATTTCGTTATTTCTTGCACCTGTAATTGATTCAACAAACAAACCAGATAAGCTCGTATGTAGATGGACACTGTCAGCGATTAATGATAAAGAAGTAGTTCAAAAAGATACAACGCATTACGATTTTGCGAGTGATAAAGACTTACGTGGATATGGTTCGTCTAAATTTTATAAATTAAAAAATATTGACAAATTAATTTCCTCCGAGAATACTGTTACTATTCAATGTGAATTAGAAGTTGTCAAGGAATTCGAATCCTCATTGAAATTATACAATATCAACATTGCAAATCAGATAAATAATAAAATAAGCTTAGACTCATTGTTTCTTAACCAAGAATTCAGCGATGTTAAATTAATTACTTCTGATGAAAATGACATTCCAGCCCATAAAAACATACTTGCTCTAGCTAGTCCAGTATTTAGGGCTATGTTTACACATGATATGTTAGAAAACAAAAGCCATTTTGTTGAAATAACTGACACTCCTTACAATGTTCTGGTTGAAATGTTGCGGTTTATCTACACGGGTGACATTGTAAGTACCAAGGTGGATATAGTTCTTGAAATTTTAGCAGTGGCTGACAAGTATCAAGTTGATAGTTTGAAAATCAAATGTGGAAAAGTATTATGTGATGCATTGACAACTGATAATGCAGTCAAGATTTTAATGGCTGCCCATAAACACCAAGCAAAGTATTTGGAAGATGAAGCAATAAAGTTTATTACAACTCAAACCCAATTACTCTCCAATTCTGAAAAGATGAAGAAAATAGATGATCCTGATATATGGGTGAATTTAACGCAATCAATATTAAAATCTCAAAAGAATTCATCTTAGTTTATCATTATGTCTAAGAGAAGTTTTTACTGGAGTTACTTAGTTTTACTATTTTTGCATTATAACCATTTTACAATATCTCTTTTTGAATCGTTGAAGAAGACTTCAATTTTTGTTTCCAAGTAGACTAAAAATATTTACTATGCTATTGTTGTAAACCCATTTGAGGTATAGCGAAGATCTTTTTGTAAAACTAGCACTTTAACTTTAAAACATAATATTGAACGCTATGTACAAAGTTGTAAGGTAAATAAAGTGCATTAATACGTTTCTTCAAATGAAGTCATTTTATTCAATTTATCATTGTGTTCAGATTTAATTAATAATAAAAAGAAAAAACATAAAATCAATCAAATTGTTTGCTAACAAAGAGGTATTAGACTTTTAAAATGCTCATAGGTACATCTGGAAACATGGTTTTGAAATGTTATAAATAACAGAAGTGATTATCTCAGTAAGTATAAGAATCAGATATAACAACATACCCATTATTTATTATTCTTCATAATTAGAATTATAAATAATATAAATTATAAATGATGTAGGGGACTTCAACTTTTTTAACTGTTCAAATCTTTTATTCTAATATTTACAAATGTGAAAAAGTTTATGAAAAAAAGGAACGAGTTTATCTCAAGTCTTCAGTAAAAAATGATCAAGAACTTTCTTACATTGATAAAATAATTTTGTAAGACCATAATAAATAATAGGTATCCAGTATTTGATTTCATAAGTACAATAAAATTTAACATTTAAAAAGGGCTAATGTCATGAAAATATTTCGCTCCTGTCGATGCATACAAAAAGAAACTCGAGGTCACCGATTCTAGTATAAAACGTCCTCGTATCGCTTTGAAGGGATCAGAGGCAGGGGACAGCTTACACCATCCGGATAAAGACCATAAGTATCGTTCTGTGTACATCTACGCCCTGGTGTTATTACGTTCTAGCGCCGTGCGTACCGTCAATTAAATTGAGATTCATTCGACGACATTTCCAATCCCTCGCGCAGTTTTCCGCGCGCCTCGTGCGTGTGCTCCGCGCATATCCTTGCCACTCTATATATCCTTTATAGATATACATAGTGCGTCGGGCAAAAAGAAAGGCGCATATAACAGTCGTTAGAAAGTTCCGCGGGCATAATAAAGCTTGTTGCAGTGTACCGAATACGACCTACCTACGTATACCTAACTCGGGCGCGCTCCCGCCGCATATGAGATTGCTTATATTACTCATACACACTAAGTAAGTTAGTAGCATCGGCTTGAAATAAGATTGATGTTGTTGATTGCACGTACATTCAGCTTTTGCGCGGCTGTATACGACTCGCCTTTTTACGCACGCTGTTCTATGTCCGTCTCTCTCTGTTTACTTTTCTTATCGCTGCTTTCTCTCGTCGCGCTTCTCCCCTCTTTCTTCCTTCCTCTCTAGCCCTCGCGACTAATTCATAATATAAAGTTTATTTTCCGCGCGAATATATGCGGCACGACTAAGATCGCGCGACGCGACTGCGCTTATTACCACTCGAAGGAAACATATAAAACCACTTAAACCTACATATATTATACGTATACGCGCGATCGTAAAAGAAATTCAGTCGTGCGATATGCGCTGCCTCCTTGCGCTCGAGCTAAAAAAAAAAAAAAAAACATTGTATGGCTTTAGGAAAGTTATAAAATGACCCTGTGTCTGTGTGCTTGGATTACGCTTGGCGCTTGATACGGTTGTAATATAAAATAAAGTAGCATTGCCAAGAGGTAAGGACTTTGACGATCGATTTTTCGAGTTCATTAAGAAAAAAAAAAGATACTCCGGAAAATAAGAACAGACAACGCTTGTTACAGTGTGCGTATGTATACACACACACGTATACGAGGCGAATCATAATTTCTCTCTCCCTGCGCGATTTCTCCCGGCTGGACTTTTGGTAATGCGACTTTATGGCTTCCAAGGCACGTATCGCACTGGATCAACAGTTACATTATACGCTCTCTCCGTGCGCCGGGCCACTACACTACTACTCCGTACGCGGGCTTTATTAGCACTTTATTCTCGAGCAAATAAAATTTCACACCCTTGGGCTCCTCCTCCTCCTCCTTCTTCTTCTGCCCCGCTGCTGCTCCTCTTTTCGAGCTTTTCGAGCGCGCGCGGCAGGTTCTATATTGATTTTGTATTCATGATAACGCGCGCGCGCGCGTATACCGAAGCTTTTGAGCTTCGGCGCGATCTCTAAAACGGTTCATAATTTAGTTCGTCGCTGTACCCACCCAGAATTTGCGAAACCAATTATACTAAATTACCGAAAAATTTCATGGCGCATAATTAATTATGCAAGCTCCTGTACTCACCAATTTGAATATATTTGAATGAAGAAACGATATTGCTCGATGCTTACCTGAAATTCATAAAAAAACATATAGGTTAATTATTTGATTAAATAACAATATTAATTTATTTGAATGTGTTTTAATTACTTTTTGTAGCGCGTGAAATGGGTGGAAAGAATCGTCGCGTCAAAAATTAAAATTTTCAAATTTATTTAGTTTTTTTTTTGACATGCAAAAAAAGCCGATTAACTCCTCTGGCTCTCTGTCTTCTGCTGAACTTTCAAAGATAAAATAATACTATACTTCATGACAAGGTAAAAACGAGGGCTGCACGAGTCGAGACACGCACAACGGCAACAAAAAATAGCATATGGACAATGAAATATTCATTAAAAAGACGTTGAAAAATTCATGGGGCAAGATAAAACAAAATAAAATATATATTAAGCTGCACTTTTTTTTCTCGGCGCAGCGCGAGATCTTTCGGCATTTTTCCGCATATCAGAGCTATTTCATAAACAACTATTTTCAGCGCGCGTCTCGTTTTCGCTCTACACGCACGCCGTATAGTATACGGAACGTAGATACATAAGTCTAGCTTTTTGCGCGCGCCTGTTTCTTTTTTGCGCCTTTATCTGCCTCACGTTCTCTGCACGCGAAGAAAAATTTTACATTTTCATTCGGAGAGAGTGAGAGAAAAAAAATAGCACTCGTGCCTTGGCGTATAAACAAGCAAATTAAAATACTGCCTGCTTCTGTTGTTGCAATGCGTGTGCGCGCGCGCATACGTATAAGCTCGACACATACACACACGGACAACCACAATGATACAAATACACTGCGCGTATAATTTTGTACGTATTCGTCCTTCTTTTCAGCAGGCGTGTATAATTCCATTGTCAGCTCATGCTAACAAATTTATTAAAGCGACTAAGTTGGCCAAAGGAGAAACGCACACACACACACACACACATACGGAACGAAGCTCAGTGCGATGGGAATGCGAAAACAGTGCGCAAGCTTATATATATTTAGCCAAAAGAGATCCACCCCTGCAGCGCCACACGAGCGCGCGCCCATTATAAAAACAGGCCTCAAAGGGGTGCTACTGCTGCTCGCGAGCAGATTCGCGCGCGGCTTTGCAGTTTATGCGCCCCCGGCGCTGTGATTGTGTGCCTCTCCCTCTCTCTCTCTCTCTCTCTCATCTCTCTGTTGGCTCCGTGTATATATTTACAAATGCGTGTCGCGATTCACGCGCGCCCGTTGCAAAAAGCTGATCAAAGTACACGGACGCAGGCAGCAGCAGCAGCAGCACATGTGGCGTGGGCTTTACAACACGACCGTGTCTGGCTTTTCTTTTCTTTTTTTGTCAACGTTGCGTCGCCGCGAGTTGACTGCTATATCGAATAGCAGCGCGCGAGGGCACTGCGCCCGTTTGACCGTGAAATTGTCGCGCGCACGTGATATCGAATTTTCTCCTTTACTTCTACTCCTCGTCCTCTCATCCGCGTGTCTCTTTGCGTTTTGTTTCATTATTTTCTTCTTTTTTCTTTTTTTTTTTGATACAATACAGTTGTTGTCGGTGTATTAGCTTTATAGCACCGCGTGCGCGCTGGCGGAGAGCTTTTTCGATCTCATAATACAACGTGTGCCCGCGCGCGCAAACGCAGTTTATGATCTTTTTATTTTCGCGCGCGCTCTCGCGAGCTTTCGGGCAATTTAGCGCGCGACGCGGGATCAGAAACAGGTGTAACAAAAAAATTACTTTCTTCTCTGTAGTAAAAAATTATAGTTACTGCCGACCAACGCCTTTTTTAATAATTCCAAAATTTAATTAAAGAAATGAATTATAAAAAAGATATACAAATGCAATTTAACAGCTTTTCCCTTTCGATAACAGCAGTGCAGCAATAATTCATGTTAGCTGTCACGAGAATTTGATAGAGTAAAGATTTTGCGCGCAGTATGGCATGTCCTTATTATAGAGGAATCACAAGTTTTGGAGGGCGTTGTTTAGTAAAAAAAGACACGTGAGAGAAATCACGGAGCTGTCAGGACATCGAACATGCATACGTGAATTCAGTATACGCGCAGGTATATACAACTTGCTTTAATGCGAACTGGATAGGAACTGACTTTTACAATAATATTTACTTCGGCATTTACAGATTTACAGATTTTAAGATACTCGCCATCTAGCGGTAGATGCTCAAAGCCATATCATTGTATTCAATGTAGTTGATTGGAAACTGATCTATATTTTCTGATACAAATAACTGTCTCATTTTGCGATAATTTAAAATGCACTCGATAATTTACTTGATAATTTACGATATTTTAGAATGCCATAAACGGACATTCAGCGTTTATCAGTTCAATATATAATATTGACCTGGTACGAACGATTCAGATTCTGTCAGTCTCCACTTGTCTTAAGTAAAGTTTATCGCTCTTGAAAAGTCTCAAAGTTTCTCGAGGATAAAAGAGAACTCGGCAGCTGCAGCGAAGAAAAGTACATGATGCATTTGGCTCGCCAGTGCAGTGTATACACGGCGTACTGACATATATATGCCGCGTGCGCTCGGTCAAATCGTGAAACGCACCGCATTTTTCTATTCTCGCCCGAGCTCCGTGCAGAGCCACTACCATCGCCACGCTTCTTGAAAGATGTCAGCTGTGCGCGCAAGTGAAGCGCCGCTTCTCCGCCGTTATACACGTAGTGTACGGGCGTGCAGCGTGCAGCAGCATCTACCACGGGGTAAAACTCCCGAGCTCCGCGGGATAACTTAGTTCGTCCGAGCGGAAGAATTTCCCGCACTGTTTTCCAGTTAGTTAGAAGTTTTCGAGCTTTATACCTGCAGCAGCCGCATAATGCGGCATATGTGGAGCGTACGTGCACGCCAGCAGCAGCAGCAGTAGTAGCAGAGAACAGCAAAAAGGCTTTCTCTCTTTCGTATGATACAATGCGCGCATACACACATACACACATATTATACCGTGATTGTTCAGCTAAAACTAGTTTGTACTTTATGTGCGCGGATGAATCGCACGCGTACACATACATACATACGTATAACGTACGCGAGCGCACCGAACTTTTCAATTATTCCTCAACTCTCGCGAGCGAGCGAGCAGCAATATTTCGCTCGACGTTTATATTATGGCGTTTTGCGGATGGCGAGATGGGGAGAGCTTAATAGACTTATATATATAGCCAAGCTACATCGTGATTTTCGCTTCTTAAGTTACGAACCTTGTACACAATTAAAAAAATATATATCTTTACCCTCGAAAGAAAAGCTTTTATACCGCGACGACGACAACGACGATAACAACAATAAACGTCATTGACTCGAGAGTCGTACTTTGAGCTTTAAGCGCGTTGCCGTACCTTATATACACACACACAATGTCTTGTGTATATTACGAGTACATAGCATAAGTGTAGTGGCAAATTGTGTACTTATATATTTGTGCCATACATACATACACGAATATGTATACGCTTTTATAAGAGCGACTCTTTTGAAAAAAATACCGATACACGCGCATGTATATCGTAGTATAGGGAGAGAGCATAATCCCTTGCGATGCTGCCACCGTGTCACCGCCGCCTCGAACGTCCCACGGTGAACGCGGGGCGTGTACCGTATATATATATATACAAATATACACCGAAAGCCCGTGGCAGCGACGTCGCGGCGAGGGTGCGATATTGCACCGCATTTTTTTTTCTCTCATTTTTTTTTCTCCGTTGAGATTTATGGGCGCGCACGATGCACTTGTCGCGCGCTCTCTTTCTCTGGTGGCGCGCGTCATGATGTAATGCATTTCCTTATACCTATAAATACAAATGTATATTATGCATTTATGTGTATGTATCTACGCAGCGGCGACGTATTCGCGCTGCCTGACACATATGCACGATGCGAGCGAGCGAACGTGTGTGGCTCACACGATGACAATGGCAAAAGTAATAGAAAATGTGCCAAGCGCGCGAGCATTGAACGGAAAACGTCTCCGACGCGCGCGGGCTCATATTTTGAATACAAGAATCTCTCTCCGGGCCGTCTCTGCTGCTGCTGCTGCTGCTGCTGCATAGAGTGCAAAGGAAATGTTTTTAAGAAAAATGCGAATGTGTGACAATTCGAGGAAGAAAAAATGTTTGCCTCGTGTAAGAAATTTTCACCGTACCGTTATAAAATAGAATTTTGTCTCGCTTTAAAAGTCGTAATAATAATTCGATTCGTTTTAATATTCATCATCGTCATCGTGCGAAATTTCAATCCTTAGTAATGAACCGACAACCGCTTGAAATAAGAATTATGCTACAGTTTTTTTTTTCTCGAAAGTTGTGCAACTACAACGATCGCAGCGAAGTACTTCAAAGTTCAAAATGAGTATAAAGAAATCGTAGAAGATCGTTGTAACTTTTGTTACTGGAGTTTTGTTGAAAAAAGAAACTCGAGGAAAAATTCCGACGAGCATCGAAGCAATCGCGAATGCCCTTTAAAAGTTAATCAAATCTATATTCACGGCGCAGACGCATTGTTTGATATCTAGCTATAAAAATACATTTGTGCAGTAACTCATACGGATGTACGTCCAATTACGTAATGTATATCGATTGCAAACGTATTCGAGTCAAAAAAGAATAGAAGCACTCCTGCAGTAAAAATATTCTAAGCCGATTCGGAACCCGATGCACTCTGTGCAACATCCTTTCTCCGGTTCGATTCTGTTCCGCTGAATTTCGAGACTTTGGCCGATGTAAGTCATTTCGAACATGAGTTACAGAACATTTATAATTAAAATAATCAATGGAATCAATGGAATAATCAATAAATTGTTTTAATATATAACAGATTTTAAATATGATACTGTCGTATTTAATGTCTTTTTATCAAATATTTTAAACACCTTGATGAATGATTGAAAAGCGACGTCATAATAACTACGTAACTACTTGTTTCAACTTCTGAAGATTATAAGAATTTTTTTAAGGTATGTCATACGCACTATTTTTTTGTACGACTTTAATATTTAAAATAATAAACTGACAATAAATACAAGAAAAACGGTTGTTTTTGAATTATGTTTTATACCTTGAACTTTGCTACTTGAGTATGAAATTTTAATACATGTTTGGAACGAAAATAAAGAAAACCATTGTTTGTAAGATATCCCTTTCAATGGTACAACTGGAGAGTTTATTAATATGAAAATAACATCAACCTTAACTAAAGGCACTTTCAAACGTTTAGTCATAATTCTAAGCCTTAAGCGACCATACCATTACTCCTAGATATGTGACAAGAATGCAAAACATAGCAAAGTTCACTTCAATTATATTACAATGACTCATATCGTTGGCATTTTTCTGCCTGAAAATATATTCTCTCCAGCTTCGAACGTTCGATATCTTTCATTACTTTTCCAGATTTTTTGTATTACTTCCGACATGAATAACACAGTACGATTATTTGGAAATATTATAATTATTGGTTGCTTCAGTAGTGTTATAATTAATTCGGTAATTATAAATTGACGCGGTAAAAAATGTTTACTCGATAATTCATTCTGCGCTCATCATATTTTTCTGATGTCGTTGAAACATGAAGTACATGAAACTGATCTGCAATTGAAAATTGAATTTTTCCAAATGATTTTGCAATGATTTGTAGGTACTCGTAGCACTAACTGGATATATGTACAGCACTACAACTACGAGTAGTGAAGAAATTTTTGAATCAATTTTTTTGGCGACAATTATGATTACGGCGCTTTTAATTTACTTATCTATGTGCAATGGTTGTGAAAAAGTGAGTGAAGCTTTTATCTAACAATAAAATTAATCGGTTGAATAATATATTTATTTAAATAATTTAATATAGAACGCTGGCTATCTTAAAAAATTTCTAGATTTTTCGAAAGAACCAAAAACTGATATTCAAGAGGAGATAATAATAAAAAAATCAAAAGAAGGGTTTCTTATGGGTATAGTCAGTAATGGTAAATATTCCATGCATTCCTCGTCGGCAATGCCTCCCACAAAATTTCTTTTTAACTAATTTAATGCGCAAAAAATTGATTTTCTTTAAAAGTTCCATATTTTTCATTATATTTTTTGAAAATATTCATTGCAGGATTTTTGATCATCGCCTCTACGGCTTATGTATTTGGAGTGCTAATAAGATATTTAATTCTGAATTCAAAAATAGCAAAGCATTTAGGTCCAAAAGGATTGGTGTTTCCTTTCCTTTTTAATGGGTATCTACAAGAACATTACTTCCTGGTATTTATAAGTCAAACAGCTTTATTTGGTTTATTAATTTTATTTATTGCTGCCATGAACTTTATACAAATTACTGTAGTCAAATTTATCCAGGGCACATTTTTAGCGATTGGGTAAACTCGTTAGCGTTCGGTAAACTGGGTCGTTTTAAATATTTTTAATGTAAACTATAGTATTGTTCTTCTGTCAGACAAGATATTAAAAAAATACTGGAGGAATTTGAAGTAGTTTTTGAACATTTATTGAGCAAAAAAAATATTGAAACAGTAAATCAAAAAATTCGAATTAATATTATCCAGCATCAAGGAGTTGTCGAGTTAAGGGATTATAATTAAATTTTTATGTTGCTATTTTATCTCGTGAAATAATAAATTCAGAATTTTTCATTTCATGTAGCTTGTTTGAGGACTTTCAATGCATGACAAGAACGGGTTTTCTACTTGCAATAGTTTCGATGACAACGGTCTTCAGTTTGACAGGCTTCTGGGTTATGCTTTGAATTTTTTTATGATTTTTTCCCAGAAAACTTTATTGAATTTTTTGAATTATAACCTATTAGTTTCTGGTCGTACGCACATACGATGAAATGTACGCTTTGAAATTAATCTTATGGATGGTAGTAATGGTAATATTTTTAGTTTGCACAGTTTATCCAAGCCAAGAATTGATAAATGCGAGTAATCGATTAGGAAGGAATTGGTATTTTTTTTCCTCCAATTCATGATAAAAGTATCAAATTGATCTATTGAAATTATAATTAGTTACAGTTCCAAATGGTACTTATTGCCTCCGAAAGAGAGACGTTTAATACTTTTCATGATACTTCGAAGTTCAAAAACTTGTGAATTGACGGCTGGCCCAACCATTCCGTTGAATTTCGAGACTTTGGCGAGCGTGAGTAAATCATTGTCAGAAGAAGTAAATGTTCATGACGAAATTGACCAATTGATATCTTTCATCATTTTATAGATTTCAAATATGATACTGTCGTACTTGATGGCTTTTTATCAAATTTTCCAAAACATTAAATAAATAATTATTTAATCACCAATACAGCGATTCGAATTTTTTATTATCATATACTAATAAATAGTAATAATATCCACACAACCAGTTCTAAATGGTACTTATTGCCTCCGAAACAGAGACGCTTAATACTGTTCATGATGCTTCGAAGTTCCAAAACTTGCGAATTGACGGCTGGCCTAACTCAAAGATATATTTTTACGCTAGAAAACGCTTGTTCTCTCACACTATCAAAGTCATTCGATTCGATTTTACGAGCTTGTGCGAGCTCTCTTTCCACGACCAGTTCTTCAATGAACTGGATACGCGGTGTACATGCGCAAACGTACGTCGAGCGCGCAACCGAAATCTTGCGTACATACACTTCGGGTCGACGCGCGTCGCGAGGCAGCAACATTTATCTAGCTTTTTGAAAAAAGCCCACCAAGACGGATTATCTCGGCGCAACGAGACAATAAAATATATCTCTCTCTCTCCAGTGCAACACAATATACAATACCCCGCGCTCGCAGTAAAGTGTAAAAATAAGAAAAAGAGAGTCGAAGAGCCCCGCTCGACTTTCGTTCCTCGCAAGCTCGATGCTGCGTCATACATGCGACAAGAAGCTGCAGCAGCAGCAGTTCAGGGCGCGCACGTGTGCATTAGTACGGTGCATGCCACGCTTCGGAAGATCGGCTTCGTTTTCCGATCACGTAATCCTCGGCGATAACACGACCCGAGAGTAGTAAAGTCGTGCGCGCAGTAGCAGTCGTGTGTTGCACGGCAGAGCGCACAGCAGAGGGAGCCAAGAACTCTTGATCCTTGTATACGCGCGCACGAGAGAGAGATCCACTGTGCTGTAACTCCGTCGAGGATGAAAAAACAAAACGGAAATTTTACGCCTTGTGTGCGTTGGAAAGCATGGATATTCGTTCGCAATTAATGGTTGCAAACGTTGATGGTCGAACAGAAATTTTCCAACATTTAAAAGTAATAAGTTTATAATCGTTTTTTAAAATAATTTTTCAATAGTTCAGCTACCGCAGCACATTGGGTATATACTTGAGTAATGCTGTAGCCAATTAAAACAATCAATACTTTTTTGCCATAGATTTTGAATGTTTAAAGTAAATTTTTGAATATGATTATTCAATTTACAAAGATACCGAAAAAAAGGGTCGCTACTTTCGCCATTTGAACTCGTTCTCGTAAGCACAACAATCAAAATTAATCCATACGCCGCAAAGCCATTGTTGTGAAAACCACTGTTTTTAAATATTATCTTGTATGGACCGTTGATTTAGTTTTATAACGAAAAGCTCAGAATTTCACTAGATCGAGTAATAAGATTCAAAAAGTTATCAGGTACTCGAGTCAAAATGTCAACAAAACAACGAATAGGAGCATCCACCACAGTTACTTCAGATAAATTCACTTTTAGGCGGAAAATAAAAAATTATAGTTTACTAAAATCAAGCTTTGATGAATTAATTGATTTTAAACATAGTAAAAAAAAGCTCGTGTTGGTTGAAAGATCATGTAACGCGTGTGCATCGATCATCTAAAATTCCATTCATCATTTAATAAAAGTCCGGTGAAGAGGGAGGCTGCATTCAATCTATAAGTAGGGATGTACGAGTATCTATTATCTGCTGTTAATAGGTTCTAGTCCTTAACTAATTCGATTGTGATTCAATGGACCACATTTCAATATTTCGCACAATTATCGGCATTCGTCTGCGCTCTATAAGAGTCGAATTTACTCTTCTCACCACCGAAAAGTGTCGCTACTTTTCTTACTGGAACTAGTAGCTTCTTACAAGCAGAAACAAAATCAACTCATATATAGCAGAGTTATTGTTGTGAATACTAAAGTTCAAATTTTCATCTTGTCTGCGTTGGTTTTATTTAAATTTTATTAAATATCGATTAAAGTGTCAATCAACAGAGAAATAATTTTCTGAAAGCTATCGGATATTCGAGTAAAAATGTCTTCAAAACAACGAATAGAGGCCTCTACAACAGTTACTTCTGATGAGTGCATTTACACGTGGACGATCAAGAATTATCGCTCATTACAATTCAATGTCGGACAAGTATTAGAATCTCCAAAATTTGGTGTAGGAATGGATAATAAAAAATACTTCAAGTTGCAATTGTACCCTGAAAGTGATGGTACGGATGATAGCGCAGGACACATTTCTTTTTATCTTAAACCCATAATAGATTCAGCGAAAAAACCAGATAAACTCATATGTAGAGCGGCAGTAATGATTATTAATAATAAAAAAGTTGTTCAAAAATGGAGAATGTGTCACGATTTCGCGACCTCGGGCTTCTTAGGCCGGGGGTGGAAAAATTTTTTTGAACTGGAACATATTGACAAACTAATTTCTTTCGAGAATACTGTAACTATTCAATGTGAATTAGAAATTTTCAATGAAATTGAATCTTCACAGAATTCAGAAATAATCTGCAGTAAAGACGAGGCAATCGATACAATGAAATTCGATTTTTCATTTTATAGTGAAAAACTCAGTGATGTTAAATTGATAGTTGAGGAAGTTAAAATTCCAGCGCACAAAATTGTACTGTCAGCGGCCAGCCCAGTATTTAGGGCCATGTTTACACACGATATGTTAGAAAACACTGAAAACTCCGTGAAGATAACCGACATTACTGAGGATATTCTGACTGAAATGCTGAGGTACATTTACACTGGAGAGATCGATGCTATCGAAACCGATCAGATTATTGCATTATTAGCAGCGGCTGACAAATATCAAATAGATAATTTAAAAATCAAGTGTGGAAAAGTGTTATGTGATGAATTATCATCTCAGAATGCTATTAAGCTATTATTAGCTGCTTACAAGTATAAAATAAAGAATTTGAAAGATGAAGTAATAAAGTTTGTCACAACTCATATACAATTATTCTCGTATTCTGAAGAGATGAAGGAAATAGATGATCCTGATATATGGATGAATTTAGTGCAATCGATAATAAAATCGCCGAAAAATATATCCTAACCCCGTTTTATGCCTATAGATTAAAGTGGAAGTGGATTTAATCGCATTCTTTTTTTAATTATTATAAATTAGTCTTTAATTTTTGTATCGTATTAAGGTTAAACCAAAAATATTATTATAAGCTATTATCTAAGCATGATACCAAGTATAATTTTGCAATTCATTTCAATTATCGATTGATTATTTTTCATAATTGAAACCTAGTTCATTCCATGAATAGCATATGATAAAAAATTTTTCGTTAAAATTGCACTATAAGTATATAATATAATTTTTAATGCAATCGGTAAAGATGCAATGTAAATAAAGTGCAATAATTACATATTCTAATCGTTAATTGACTCATTAATTCTATGATTTCATTTTAATTCCTTCATTAATGAAAAATATAAAATAAAAAATCGCAAAAATGGTTTCAAAACGAAGGGATACTATACTTCAAATATATTACAGGGCTATTTTTGAATCAGTCGCACGACGACAATCGTTGTAACTGTCAGGACGGTGTTCTGAAACTATACAAATCATGTGACAATAAGAAAAGAGCTTTTCTCAAGTGTTGAGTAATAAAATCCTTACGAACTTTCTTAGTTAAAGACATAATTTTCCGGGCATTGATACATGTCAAGTCTCCAATATTTGATTGTATCAGTAAAATGAACATTAACATTAGAAAAAACTCATCAAAAACTTCTACTCAATAGCAATACAAGGCATGCATGAATGGAAAATAATATGCACCTATCGAATTACAAAAGAAGAAGATCGTGTCGGAAGATTCTTTTGTAACGCCTGTGTATCACTTAATCACAAACCAGAGTCTGAAAGAGAAGTGGGGGACAGCTTATATTTATTGGAAAAAACATACCCAAGTAGCTCTCTAATTATAACTACGCCGTGCTATCATTACGTTCTAGCATTGTGTAATGCTATTGCTAAATTGAGATTCATTAGGCGACATTTAAATTCTTCGCGCAAATATCAGCGCTGCTGTGCCCCGCGAGTTTGCTTTGGTAAAGTGTCGCTATTTAGCCGCTTCAACTAGTCGCTTCTCACGAGCAGAAACAAAAATTAATTCATTCGTCGAAGTGCTATTGTCGTGAAAACTCCTGATTAAACAATTACTTTGTTTATATTTTCTATTTAAGCATCGATAAAAGTTTTACTCAATCAAATAATAAGTGTCTAACAGTTGTCAAATACGTGAGTCAAAATGTCATCAAAACAAATAATAGAAGCTTCTACTAAGATTTATTCGGGCGAGTGTATTTATACGTGGACGATCGAGAACTATCGCTTAATAAAATTTAAAGTTGGAGAAGTACTAGAATCTCCAAAATTTGGCGTTGGAAGTGACGATAAAAAATACTTCCAGTTGCTGTTATACCCTGAAGGCGCGCGTACGGAAGATGCAGGATACATCTCGTTATTTCTTAAGCCCGTAATTGATCCAAAGAACAAACCACTTGGGCTTGTCTGTAGATGGACAGTATCAGCTATTAATGGTGAAGAAGTTATTAAAAAAAGCACATTGTGTCACGATTTTGCGGGTAATCAAAACTTTCTTGGCTATGGTTGCCCGAAATTTTTGAAAGTAGAAAATATTGACCAATTAATATCTTCCCAAAATACTATAACTTTTCATTGTGAACTGGAAATTCTCGGTGTATTTGAATCTTCATTGAATTCAGATATCATGTGTAGTGAAGATGAAACAATCGATACCATAAAATTCGATTTTTCATTTGATAACGAAAAACTCAGTGATGTTAAATTAATAGTTGAGGAAGAAGAAATTCCAGCGCACAAAATTATACTCGCAGCGGTCAGCCCAGTATTTAGGGTCATGTTTACAAATGATACGTTGGAAAACAAAGAAAATTTGGTGAAAATAACCGATACGAATAAGAATATTGTAAAAGAAATGCTACGATTTATCTACACCGGGAAGATTGATGTAATCGAAACTGATATGATCATTGAATTATTAGTAGCGGCTGACAAGTATAAAATTGACAGTTTGAAAAACAAGTGTGCGAAAATGTTATGTGATGATTAGCCACTGAAAATGCAATTGATATCCTAGTAGCTTCTCATAAATACAAAGTAAAGCATTCGGAAAATTAAGCAATAAAATTTGTTACAAATCACACCCAATGACTCTCCAATTTGAAAAGATGACAGTTTGAGAAGATCCCGTTATACGGGTAAATTTAACTTGAAGAATATTGAAATCTCAAAAAAATATAACTCAACTCCGTTATTGATGTGTAGGTGGTTTTTAGTTGAGTTTGATTACTTATTCGGTATGTTGTAAATTATTTTTTCAAGATATTATCCAAGCTCTATTGTACATAAAATTTTGTAAGTTGATTAATACTGATTGTAATTCAATATCTAGTTCATTGCATGAAAAGCACTTGAACAAAATTTTTTGTAAAACTAGCACTATAATTTTATGACATAATTGTAATACAATTTGTAATTTTGCGAAGTAAATACACTGCATAAGTAAATATTTTTTACTTGACTTGAGAAATTTATTGTTCTTTCAGTTAACCATTCGATTTGAATCTATAAATAAAAGGCCATTATAGCAAAATTAGAATTGACCACTTATCTTATTAACATCGATTCAAAGTCATAGACATGATATCAGTCACCGAGGACAAAAATGTATATAATCTTTCCAGTATTCGACTTCATAAAGAAAGTTACAATTAAAATTTGAAAAATCGTACGTCATTTTTGCTCAATAGTGATATAGTGATATAATCGAAATTATTGTGCGCCTACCGAAGAATACCGAAAAAAATACGGGGCCTTCAAAAGTCTCTAGGGGAGAGGAAAGGATGGATAAAATTTACTGGAAAAAGGCCATAAATAGTATTTTACGTATTTCTATGCTCTGGTTCATGACGTTCTATAGCGGCTTGTGTATTGCCAATTGAATTGAGATTCATTCAAATTGAAATTTTTCGCGCAGTTATCGGCGATCGCGTGTTATGTGCTCTGCGAGACGAAGTAATAGTAAGGAAATCCGCACTAATGTCGCCACTCACGAGGCCGTCCTTGTTTTCAGTGATGCACGCAAGCCGTTGTGTGGACGTGTGGCCCCTTTCAATCATATGTCGTATGCAAAAATACACGAAGATTTCTCGTGAGTTGTTGTCTCGTGTGGCCCTTGACAATTCTCTGTAACGAGGCGTTACACTATAAACGTTCCGTATTAAGGAGGTTCCCTTGCAAAGTTCGCAAGAAGTACATATATCAATATCGATAGATTTTGACCTCCCGAATCCAATGGTATAACCCTCATATGCCCAAGCCAGGCAAAATCTCGAGAAAAACGCGATCAAAGTTTCGAAAATTAACATGGGCAACATAGGAATTTATGAACTTTTGAGCTACATTTACAATTTATGAAAAGAAATCAAAGTTCGCAGAGGAATGATTATATACAAATTGTAGAGAAAGCTCTTATCTTTCAAAAATCGTGTCTCAAAGTATAGGTAGCCTGCCGTTTTTTCAATATTTTTTTAATAAAAGACGCGAAAACACGACTTTTTCCGCTCGTTTTAGGACTAGCAGACGACAAGCCAGCTAACTTAACCCATGTTACTGCGCGAACTCTCAATTGACTAGCGTGTTACCCGAGGGAACTTCCTTAACAAGCATAGAGGAAGACATTATATATAGCGAAGAAAGGACGATCGCTATGCCTACCCGTGTACTGTTGCTATGATTGGCGCGCATTTTATACACACAGGCGGCCTCACGGTATTCACTTTTCTATTTGGTATCCGAATCACACGTTGAATGTAATGAACGCGGCAGGCTTATACCGCTCAGTGCTCACGAGTCACGAGTCGCATCTCACACAAAACGCACAAAAACACACACGTTCAACTCGGAAGTTCTTGCGCCCAGCAGTGGAAAACGTCGTGTGACCTCGTAAATCCGCAGGGCCTCATCACCGTCACACGTTCTAATAAAACAAGATACAGAATTGAGCATTGAAATTGGTGGGACATCTGTAATATCATTGTTGGTGCTCAAGACGGCCGTTGACAGTGAATTGTTTTTTAGTGTGCACATATCTTTGCCGCCGAAAAGTGCTATACTTTCGTCATTTGACTTAGAGCAGGAAGCAAATCAACTCATACGCCACAGTGTGCTATTGTTGCGAAAAATATTGTTTTAATCATTATCTTGTTTGTGCGTTAGTTTAATTTTATAACAAATAACTGTTTCACTCGATCAAGTAATAAGCTTCTAAAAGTTATCAGATACTTGAGTCAAAATGGCAGCAGACCAACGAATGGAAGCTTCGACTAAAGTTACTTCGGATAAATTTATTTATACGTGGACGATTGAGAATTATCGCTTAATAAAATTAAATGTTGGAGAAAAAATAGAATCTCCACAATTTGGCGTTGGCAGTGATGATAAAAAATACTTCTATTTGCGATTATACCCTGCAGGCAGGGATGCAGAATCTGCAGGATACATTTCGTTATTTCTTACACCTGTAATTGATTCAACAAACAAACCAGATAAGCTTTTATGTAGATGGACTAATTCACTTATTAATGATAAAAAAGTTGTTGGAAAAAATACAGATCATCACGACTTTGCAACGACTGGATTTTTAGGCCGTGGTACGTCGAAAATTTTTGAATTAAAAAATATTGACAAATTAATTTCCTCCCAGAATACTTTAACTATTCATTGTGAATTAGAAATTTTCAAGGAATATGAATCTTCATTAAAATTAGACATCATTAACAGTAAAGAACAGAAAATTGATAAAGTGAACTTGGAATCATTATTTCTGAGTAAAGAATTCAGCGATGTTAAAATAATAACTTCTAATGAAAATGACATCCCATCGCATAAAAATATACTCGCAGCAGCCAGCCCAGTATTTAAGGCCATGATTACTCACGACATGTTGGAAAACAAAGAAAGTACCATAAAAATAACCGACTCTACTAAGAATATTGTAACTGAAATGCTGAGATTTATCTACACCGGACAGATTAGTACAATTGAAACAGATATGATTATTGAATTATTAAAAGTGTCTGACTTGTATGAAATTAACAGTTTGAAAAACAAATGTGGAAAAATGTTATGTGCTGATTTGTCCACTGAAAACGCTATCAAAATTTTAATAGCTGCTCATAAATATAAAGCAAAATATTTGGAAGATGAAGTAATAAAGTTTGTCACAACTCACATAGAATTACTTTCTAATTGTGAAGAGATGAAGGAAATAGATGATTCCATTGTGTGGGTAAATTTAATGCAATCAGTAGTAAAATCGAAAAAAAATGTATCTTAACTCCGTTATGAATATGAAGATGTTGATTAGTTGAGTTTGATTGCTTATTCGGTATGTTGTATGATTAGTTATTGAGTATGTAGTAAATATCTTTTTGAGATATTATCCATTGAATCATAATTTAATTATCAAATCATTGTGTGTCAGTTCTAAAATTTATGCTTAATATGCTATGATTATTTTTAAATCATTATAATAAGTCTTTGATGGTTCATGATTTTGTCAAATTATCCAAGCTATATTCTACATGAAATTGAATAATACCAATTGTTCATGCTTTGCAATTTGATTCCTAGTTTATTGCATAAAATACAGAAATTTTTGTAAAACTGTCATTATAAGCTTAATACATGATTGTAATGCAATTTGTAAAGTTGCAAAGTAAATAAAGTGCACATGAACAGATTTTTCAATTGATTTAATAAATGCATTGCCTCTTTTCGTTAATCATTTGATTTTGGGTTATATAATAATAAAAAGACAAAAACAAATATCAAAATCAGAATTAACCATTCATCTCATTAACATCAATTCAAAGTCATGAGTATGGCAGCAGCCATTGAGAGTTTATGCAATATTTCTAGTATTCCACTTTATAAAGAAAATTAAAATCAAAATTAAAAAAAAGCTCATGTCATTTCTGCTCGATAACAATATAAGACATTAAATCAATGGAAAATATTGTGCGCCTATCGAAGAACACAGGGCCTTCGAAAGACCCGTTTATACAACGTGTGTGCATCGATCATTCACAATTTAGAGTCTGAAGGAGAGAAAAAAAGGCCAGCTAACATCTACTTGAAAAAGACCATAAATACGCCTTTACGGATAGCTAGCTATACCCTGCAGATGATTTTCCGTTCCAGCTTTATGTGTGTTGGTAATTAAATTGAGATTCATTAGACAAAATTTACGTCCTTCTCGCAGTTATCGGCTTCAGAGTTAAGTTTGTTAAGCGCGCTGAAAAAGCAATATAAAATGCGTATTAACTAAATCGCACCATGCGCGAATTTCGAATCATCAGTCAATCCCTGTTTTCAGCCATGCGTGCAGCTCGATCATCGATGTATGAAGTCGTGCGGCCCGTGTCAATTATAGTACGATGATACCCGAAGATTCTGCTTGCGTTGTCTCGAGTGGCGCTTGAAAATTCTCAGTACCAAAGACGTTACTCTAGGGAAGTAAAGGCAGTGCCTGTGCCTCTCCGTGCGGACTATCAGTATCATAGCCGCGTGCGTATGTTAAATACACGGAGGCGAACCGAGTCACACATTCGCTACGGCTACAGTGAACACGTTTTGGCAGGCCTGGCACAAGACGCGTAGAAACCTGCACAATATAGAAGTTCTGGTGCGACCTATACGCTCGATAATCAGCAGGGCAACACACGGGTTGTCACAAGATCAAGAGTTGTGCAGAGAAATTGTTGTAGCATCTGACATATACAAGTCGATGGCGCTAAGCACGGCCATTGACAGTGAATTGTTTTTCTAGTGTGCACGTATCATTGCCGCTTAAAAGTATTTCTATACTTTTGCCATTGGAACTAGTCGCTCCTCGCAAACTGAAACCGAATTTTAACCCATAACGTCGCAGTGTGATTGTTGTGAAAACTAGTGTTTAAGTTATCATCTTGTACGTGCCTTTTGTTTCCTCTTCTTAAGATTATTAAGAATCGATTCAAGTTTCAATATATTAAGATATACATTTTTTAAGGCTATCAGATACTTGACTCAATATGTCATCAGAACAACGAATACAGGCATCTACCACAGTCACTTCAGAGAAATGCACTTTTACGTGGACAATCAAGAATTATCGCTTAATAAAATTGAAAGTGGGAGAAGAAATAGAATCCCCAAATTTTGGCGTTGGGAGTGATATTAAACAATTCTTCTATTTGCGATTATACCCTGGAGGCGAAACAAAAGAAACTGCTGAATACATTTCTTTATATCGTATACCTGTAATTTATTCAAAGAACAAACCAGATAAGCTTGCATGTAGATGCACAGTATCACTTGTTAATGATGAAAAAGTCATTCAAAAATCAATATTGCATTACGATTGCTCGACCAATAATTTCATAGGTCGTGGTTTCAAAAATATTGACGAATTGATTTCTTCGGAGAATACTGTAACTATTCAATGCGAATTGGAAATTTTCAAGGATTATGAATCTTCAATAGATTCAGAAATTTGTTATAGCAAAGAGCAGATAATTGATAAAGTGAACTTAGACTCATTATTTCTCAGTGAAGAATTCAGTGATGTTAAAATAATAACTCCTGATGCAAATGATATTCCAGCCCATAAAAACATACTCGCAGCGGCCAGCCCTGTATTTAGGGCCATGTTTACACATGATATGTTGGAAAATAAAAACAGTTCCGTGAAGATAACTGACACTACTAAAAATATTGTAACTGAAATGTTGCGATACATCTACATGGGTGAGATTAAAAACATGAATAAAGATAACACCCTTGAATTATTAGAAATGGCTGACAAATATCAAATTGACAATTTAAAAATCAAGTGTGGAAAAATATTATGTGCTAATTTGTCTATTGAAAATGCAATTGACACTTTAGTAACTGCTCATAAATACACATTGAAGAATGTGGAAGATGAAGCAATTAAGTTTATTGCAACTCGCACAGAATTACTCTTAAATTTTCAAAAAATGAAGAAAATAAATGATCCTGATGTATGGTCAAATTTAATGCAATTAGTAGTTAAATCACCAAAAAGTCTTTCTTAATTCCTATTATCTTTTTTAGATATTACCCATAGAATCTTAATTTAACTATAAGATAATGGTGACTTAGTTTTAGTATTTTTGCATTAAATGCTATATTCGTGTTTTTAAATCATTAGTATAAGTCTTTGATGGTTCATTATTTTGTGGCAAAATAAAACTAAACATATTAATGAGTTATTATTCAAGCTCTATTATGGGTAAAATTTTGCAAGCTGATTAAAACTGATTGTTTATACTTTGTAATTTAATACCTAGTTCATTGCATGAAAAGCATTTGAACAGAACTGTGTGTTAAACTAGCAATATAAGCTTTTGTCATGATTGTAATGCAATTTGTAAAGTTTCAAAGTAAATAAAGTGCATGAATACGTATTTTTTACTTGACTTAAGAAATTTATTGTTCTGTCAGTTAACCATTCCATTTGGGTTATATAATAATAAAATGGAAAAAACAAAGAATTTCCAAGACGGTCTATAAATAAAAGGCCATTATAGCAAAATTATAATTAACCACTTATTTTATGAACATCAATTCAATGGGCATAAAATCAGTCACAGAGGACAAAAATGTATTTAATCTTTCCAGTATTCAACTTCATAAAGAAAATTCAAATTTCAAAAAATCGTATGTCATTTTTGCTGAATAGCAATATAAGGCATATATCAATGGAAATTATTGTGAGCTCATCGAAGAATACCGAAAAAAACACGGGGCCTTCGAAGGACACCCGTTTGTTTGTACAATACAACGTGTGTGCATCACTCATTCATTATTTAGTCTGAAAGGGAAAGGGAAAGGAAAAGGTCAGCTAAAATTTACTAGAAAAAGGTTATAAATAGTATTTTACGTATTGCTATGCCCTGGCGTCATCACGATCTAGCATCCTGTGTATTGCCAATTGAATTGAGATTCATCAGACAAAATTTAAATCCTTCGCGCAGTTACCGGCTTTATGAGTCATATTCATATTGGTTCAGCACACTTAAAAAGCAATGTTCTATGTGTATATTAACTAAATGGCATCATAGAGGAATGTCGCATCATCAGACAATCCCTGTTTTCAGCCATGCGCGTATTCGTCGATGTGTGAACGTGTGGTCCCTGTCCTGTCAATCATATAGTGCAATAATGCACAACGATTTTGTGTGCGTTGTTGTCTCGAGCAGCACTTGAGGATTCTCTGTATCGAGACGTTACACTAATAAACGTTCGGTAACAAACAGAAGACACCGATACAGCGAAGTAAGGGCAGCGCCTATGGCTGTCCGTGTATTATTGTTCTTATTGCCGGCTATTATACACGCACAGGCAGCGTCGCTACGCTGTATTTATGTTTCTACTCAGTACCGACTCACACGTCCGCTATATGCGGCTACAGTGAACACATCATAGGCAGGCTTCACACAAGATGCGTGTGTAAACCGAACGCAGATATTCTTGTGCCCGCAGCAGTGGGAAACGTCGTGTGGTCTACGCTCTACGATTCACAGGACCTACACAATTGCAGACACGTTCTTACAAGATAAAGAGTTGAATATTGAAATTGGTGGGACATCTGACTATATTAATGGTGCACGACCATTGACAGTGAATTGTTTTTTAGTGTGCAAATATCTTTCCCGCTGAAAGGTGTTGCTATACTTTTGCCATCTAAACTAGTCGCTTCTCGCAAACTGAAACCAAATTTAAAACCCATACGCCGCAGTGTCATTGTGGTGAAAACTAGTGTTCAAGTTATTATATTGTTTGTGCCTTTTGTTTCCTTTCATTAAGAATCGATCCAAGTGTTCATCTATCAAGAAATACACTTTTTGAAGCTATCAGATACGTGAGTCAAAATGGCAACAGAGCAACGAATAGAGGCTTCGACTAAAGTTACTTCGGATAAATGCATTTACACGTGGACGATTGAGAATTATCGCTTAATAAAATTAAAAGTGGGAGAAACAATAGTATCTCCAAATTTTGGTGTTGGAAGTGATTATAAACAATACTTCAATTTGCAATTATACCCTGCAGGCGAGAGTGAAAAAGATGCAGGCTATATTTCGTTATTTCTTACACCCCTAATTGATTCAAAAAACAAACCAGATAAGCTCGTATGTAGATGGACACTATCAGCTATTAATGATATAAAAGTTATTAAAAAATTAACAGTGCATTACGATTTTGCGAGTGATCAAGACTTACGTGGATATGGGAGGCCGAAATTTTATGAATTAAAAAATATTGACAAATTAATTTCCTCTCAGAACACTGTAACTATTCAATGTGAATTAGAAGTTTTCAAGAAATTTCAATCCTCATTGAAATTAGACAATATCAACATTACAGATCAGATAAATAATAAAATAAACTTAGACTCATTGTTTCTTAGCCAAGAATTCAGCGATGTTAAATTAATTACTTCGGATGAAAATGAAATTCCAGCCCACAAAAACATACTTGCTCTAGCTAGCCCAGTATTTAGGGCTATGTTTACACATGATATGTTGGAAAACAAAGGCCATTTTGTTGAAATAACTGACACTCCTTACAATATTCTGGTTGAAATGTTGCGGTTTATTTATACAGGAGACATTGTAAGTACCAAGGTGGATATAGTTCTTGAAATTTTAGCAGTGGCTGACAAGTATCAAGTTGATAGTTTGAAAATCAAGTGTGGAAAAGTATTATGTGATGCATTGACAACTGATAATGCAGTCAAGATTTTAATGGCTGCCCATAAACACCAAGCAAAGTATTTGGAAGATAAAGTAATAAAGTTTATTACAACTCAAACCAAATTACTCTCCAATTCTGAAAAAATGAAGAAAATAGATGATCCTGATGTATGGGCAAATTTAATGCAATTAGTAGTTAAATCGCACAAAAATCTATCTTAAATCCTTTTTGAAATATTTCCCATGGAATCATCATTACTTAAACATCAAACAATGGTGACTCATTATTAGTATTTCTGCATTAAATGCTAGATTATTTTTTTGACCGTTATAATAAGTTTTCAATGTTTCATGACTTTGTGATAAAATTGAATTTAGAATATTAAGCTAATATCTACGCTCTAATTATAGGTACAATTTTGCAAGTTGATTAAAACTGATTGTCTATGCTTGTCAATATATTCAATATATAGCTGATTATATGAAAAGCATTCTAACATTTTTGTTGAACTATTACTATAAACTTGTGATATGATTGTAATGTAATTTGTACAGTTGCAAAGTAAATAAAGTGCATTAGTGCATATTTTTTACTTGACTTAAGAAATTATTAACTTTTTCAATTATCCATTCAGTTTGGGCTACATAATAATAAATATAAAAAACAGAATATTTCCAATACGATCCTTAAATAAATGATCATTATAGTAAAGTCAAAATTAACTACTTATCTCATTAACATAGCTTCAAAGACGTGTCAGTAATTATTGTGGGCAACAATTTATGTAATCATTCCAATATTCTACTTCATAAAGAAAATTGAAATCAAAATTAAAAAAAAGCTCATTTGATATCTGCTCCACAGCTATAAGCTTACACCAATGGTTGAAAAAAAATTCGAAGCTCGAACACAAAAAAAAAGCTCGCACTACCGCAGAAAACAACCCGTGCATAACGCGCGTGCATCGCTCTTCGAAGCTCGCCATGTGTGCGCGAGGAAATAGAGGCAGCTTTTCATTCGCGCAACTCTATATACAGTCGTTGCGTTTTCTTGAAAGCCTCGGCGCTCGCAATTTATATATAATATATATACGTGCTGCATTGTGTGTTGCGCGCGCGCGCGAAAGAGAACTCGCTGCCTGGTAAATTCGTTTCTCGGCTCAAATAAGCCCGTGTACACGTGCGATCGAAGTTTTTTTTTCTGTATATAACACTTTCAACCGCGCTGAAAACCGAACGAAAGGCTTGCCTCGATGCGCTCCAGCGTGACGTGTTTATTCGACGTCATTCGTTGCAAAATATACATAGAGAAGAATCGACAGATGTCTTATCCGATGGATGAGTTTATAGCTTGGAATCGTCATTGTTCACACGATTACTGCATGCACCAACGGTCCCGAGCAATTGGGCAATCATTACATTATACGTTCGCATTACATCGCCCGCTTATACACGACCGTATCAAAGGCAAAGGAACCGCATTGAAGATTAGACCGCCCTTTCCAAGCTGCTACATATACTACCGCACGAGAAAATTAAATATCTCGAATCCACCGAAACGTACAGGAAAAAATGATTCAAGACGAGAAAATACGCGTATAATAAACAAGCCCCTTTTTTATTCTGGGCTCACGAGCGCAACGAGAGACGCGCAATAGACGCGAACTCGAGCTGACAAGACGCGCGGCCGGGAGACAGGTTTTCTCCCTCCCTCCTCCCTCCTCCACTTGTACGAAACCGCGTCGACCGAACGTAATCCTCCTAAGAATTTGTAAATTGCCAAGGCTTTGTATCGCTGGCTGGCCGGGCTGCTCGATGTCTGTTGCTGCTCTTGCACAGTCGAATTTGCATGCGACGACTACGACGACGACGACGACGACGACGCAGGATTTATTTTGGTCGACCTTCTTTGATAATACACACGAGAGAATCTGCTTTGGCCTTGTATATAATGCGGGCATCAATGGATTTTCGGCGAGCTATAAGCCACAATGCTATTTCTGCTGCCTGCTGCCTGCAGTTCGAGAGGAGCACACCGCAGAGCATATATCTATTGAATATATACAATACGCTTGGAGCGCGCGATCGGCAATGACTAGGTCGAAAATCAACAAAACACGACTTAGCGCGAGGACGACGTCGTTATTATCAAAGCATCGAGTACGATGACGATGATGTCGATATCTCGATGAAACTCATCGGCTCGAGCTTCGTTGTCCCCTTGAGCGTTCTCTCTCTGCGGCCGGGCTGCAGCTTGTATCGATATATATTTATTATAAAAACTTGGTATATAACGACCTGTCGAACGAAAACTCGTGCTCTTGTAATAAGGCGTGCTGTGCCCTTTTTTGTCTCGTATATATGCTCGAAGCTTTTTGCCCCTTTTTCTGTTGTGTGCCAAAGCTGTATCTCTCACTCGCTGTCTCTCGATATTTGGCATTCTTTTTCTTTCGCGCGCCCCCAGGCCCATTCATCATTTTGTCCATTACAGACACGCGCGAGTTGACTCACTAAAAGAGTGTCACTCGTTATGCCGTACGAGTGCCGCGAATGTCGATTAATGTAGCGGAAAATTGTCGCCGAGTGACAATTCGCGATTGATTGTAATCTACACATTGTAATAGGTCTTACTTCGAACGATGATCGTTATTAATGTCAGCTTTATTTTTCCTTTTTTCCTTTTTACTTTACGACCTTCGACGCGCAGAAACTTTTATGATTAACATCCTCGGCGCGATTCTCCTTCGATATATATAACAATATCGTCTTTACATCCCCTTTCGCGTTCGCAAACGTTCCGGATATAATCGCCTACACGCATACATCTATATACGAGCTGCTGAATATAATCTGCGACGACGAGATGACGATCGGCTGTGTGCGCGTATATAACGCGTCGTAATCCACTTAGCCTTTGGCGCGCGTAGCGTATACGTCTATGGGGCAGCTCGCCCGCAGTGCAGTGCAGCTTGCGCAACGAGCCGCGAATACTACTCGCGCTGCTATTCTTCTCTCTCTCTCTCTCTCGCTCGTACACACACACCCATATACTCGCTTCTCCATGGGGCAATAAAAAAAGGCACTTACTCGCGCATGTGTGTAAGGCCGTATCAGCATTCGAAATGATATGCAGCGTCGGTAATAATGACTCGTCGTAAAAAGTCTTTTTATCTCGCGCCTCGGCGCGCTGTAACGAGCTGCTTCCACGGCGCGCGCGCAGTACGCTGGCAAAGTTCGCACATACATACACGTATAATCTATGTTGAAATCGTCATAATATTCCATCTTACTTTTTTTTCTCCTTTATTTTTTTTTTTGTTACGCAACTAAATGGATACTGCGCGCCGTTTCAGTGTACAATACGTCGAGCAAGCATAACGCAGCGCAGAAGGGTAAATATCTTATACGCATGCCCCATTATATTACGCATCATCGTATGTATATATGGAAGTTTTCATGCGCGAGAGAGAGAGACTGTAAAAAGGTGTATGGGACGTGGAGTTCGACGCTCTCTATATTGCCCGTTACAACCGCGCCGTGCGATGCTGTATTATATACGACGGGTTTTAAAAAATTTATTTAGAAGTTCAGAAGCTGTCGCTTATTTTTTTATTTTTAACGATCGGATTCGAGGACAATTTTCATGGGGCGAGCGATGTAAAAAGCTCCCCCAAGTAGTATAAGAATTCTTATTAAAAATTATTTCTTTTATCTCTAGCGAGATTCGTTCCCTGGACATTATTTTCATGTGAGAAAAAATGATTCGAATTTCGTTTTTGGCGTTTGGCACCTTAGCTCGATACTTGAATCGTTCATCGAAGAAACCATCGCATCTTTTTCTTCTTTTTTGAAACGAAAGGCTCGAGAGACGGGGATGGAGACAAGATGTCGTTGGAGAAATTTGTCGGGTAAAAGCATCCTGTGTGTGTGTTTGTGTATATACGTGTAGTTGGGTGCGCGCACGTGACAGCAGCAACAGCCACTTCAACTTGAAAAGACGACACTACAAAAGATGAGTCGAGTCGAGCTGCAGAGTAGTGTTAGTGGTAGTACACAGTACACACGCCTTGCGGCACTGCGCGTATATAGTTGCTCTCGAGGCTATGCAGCTTAACGTATACACGTGCACATACACACACCAATACTTATAGAGTGAAAAAAAAAACCGCCGCCACCACCACCGTCACACTGCAGCTATGCTGTTTTTCCACGAGATTCTGTGTCAGTGCATACCTCGAAACATTCCATGCCCGTGTCAAGCGGCGCTGAGTCAATATATACCTGCGGGGCGCGAGAAAAGGGAGGTAGACGACGTGCTATGCAAATTCTCTGGCACCTTAGCACGGCGACATACGGCTATCTCTCGCGTAGCTATACGTGCGACGTGTATAATGTTTGTGCTGACCTTGTGTCTATAAGTTCATGTGTTCGTTTTTTTCTATGGGTGCTCCGTTCCAGTCGCCTGGTTTTTGTGATACTATCTGATTTGAATTTCAAAAAGCTCCATATGCTGATGGATCGAAGAAAAATAATAATATAAAAAAAATAATAATAATATTTATTGCCAAACTCACTTTCAGAAATAACGTTCAGACTCGTTTTCGAATCAGACAAGTTCTAAACTTTGTCTCTTTATCGAGGAGATAAGCCTGGCTAATTGTAATTGTTTTCGAAAAGATTTTTTAAGATGTCGGTTGAATATTGTATCTTTGTGGCTTTTTAGAAAATTATTTTGTGCAAATGTCAGAACACACACTTGTATATTTAAGGAGGTTCCCTCGGGTAACACGCTAGTCAATTGAGAGTTCGCGCAGTAACATGGGTTAAGTTAGCTGGCTTGTCGTCTGCTAGTCCTAAAACGAGCTGAAAAAGTCGTGTTTTCGCGTCTTTTATTAAAAAAATATTGAAAAAAAGGCAGGCTACCTATACTTTGAGACACGATTTTTGAAAGATAAGAGCTTTCTCTACAATTTGTATATAATCATTCCTCTGCGAACTTTGATTTCTTTTCATAAATTGTAAATGTAGCTCAAAAGTTCATAAATTCCTATGTTGCCCATGTTAATTTTCGAAACTTTGATCGCGTTTTTCTCGAGATTTTGCCTGGCTTGGGCATACGAGGGTTATACCATTGGATTCGGGAGGTCAAAATCTATCGATATTGATATATGTACTTCTTGCGAACTTTGCAAGGGAACCTCCTTAAGTGATCGTAATTCGTTTTTTACGCAATTGAGAAATATGAAAATGATACAGTTCTGAAAAAAATGAATATTTTTCAAAATTTCTTCATATTGTATTCATAATCATAACTCGATGTCCGTCAACAATACACGCCGAAAAAGCTTTGTTATTG
Source organism: Trichogramma pretiosum (assembly GCF_000599845.2). Classification (NCBI taxonomy): domain Eukaryota; kingdom Metazoa; phylum Arthropoda; class Insecta; order Hymenoptera; family Trichogrammatidae; genus Trichogramma; species Trichogramma pretiosum. The sequence goes on from NW_019640822.1 coordinate 178,159, forward strand.
CGTCAGGCACAAGGTGGTGAACTTGTTTACGCGCATTCAAAATATACGAGTTTGGTAGATTTAGTCGATTATAGTATTGAATTGATCATATTGAATATTCCTCTCTCTGAGGTATTTTATGTGTATTTCAATTGTAATTCACTTCTTCCGTGGTATAAATACTTAACATTAATAAATATAGAAGAAATGAGCGTTTGAGATATTTAGGACGCTGAAACAAAAAAAATCAGACTAGTTTTTTACTTTGAATGCTACAATACCATTTTTCATCTCCGCCACTAGATGGCGAGCACCTTCATCTGTAAATCTGCAAGTGGTAAGGTAAGAATAATTGTATAAGAATAGCCACGTAAAAAACCATTAAAGCCGTTTTCTCGTAAAAAATTAAGGTTCACTTTACCATCATAGAAAAATTAAAAGAAATTTCTTTTCAAGCAAAACAAAACTCATTTTAAAGATAAAGAGGATGATGGTTTCATAGTTTCCTGAATTTAAAAAAAAATCGTTACATTTCAAACGAGAATCATACGTTCAACTGATTCCACTGGACACGCGAGAGACGAGAGAGAAATGCAGTTTCACAGTCGACGGCACTTTTAGCGAGTGTTTGCTAACATTCAGTTCGAAAAAGCTCTCCTCTCACTCTCTCGCAGCGCTCGGTAAATCCTCGGCAACGCTCGCCGAAGCAAAACGTTGACAAAATTGCGGCGATGAAAAAATTGTTGCGCGCGCGCGCGCGCGCCTGCACTGAATAAAGCTCACTCGTTCATTATCACCCGGTGGCGGGGGGGAGCTTGCGGAGAAGGGAGGGGTAAACAAAAAAAAAGAAGAAGAAATTCCTTGGCTGAAAACGTACGTAATGTAACCTGGGCTCGAATATATGGCGTACGAGGGGAGGAAAAAAAAACCCGTGAAATATGTAACGCGCTTCGAGTATATATACTGTACGCGTGCATATACGGATTCTGGTACGCGCAGCGGCGTGCTTCGTAATTTATCAAGACTGCGGCAAATAATTCGCCAAGAGCCTGGCAAAGTCGGCCTCGTGAAAACCGATGTGCCATCAATCATATTCCCCGAGTAGAAGCAGCAGAAGCATCTACAAGCCGCAGCGGCAGCGGAAATACGCGAGGAAGTGCAAGAGGCAAGCCGCCAGCTTTATATGGCGCGTCCTTTTCCTTGCGGGGAAAAAGCACAGCTACCGTATGGCAGAGCAGTAGCTCCGGTGCTTAGAGATGTATCATCCTCCTTCCACTATGCGCGCTATAATATAGCGCGAGTGTCGAGGTTGCTGTGCTCTATACTGCCACTGCTGCTTCTGCCGCTTCGCGATACGCGGCATTTTCAATAGAGCCTTCACTGCTACTGCTCTTACTCCTGCTGCCGCTTCACGCTCTTGTAGGCTTGAACTTTATTAGATTATATCTTAATAGCAGCGCGCCTGGCATGCGTATATGGTTGATTCTCCCGAAATCTGCTTTTTCGGGTATGGAAAACGAAAAAATGGTGAAAATTTTTTTGTCATATTGAACGGCGCGAACTAGTTTACCGTTTTTTAAACCATAAAATATGAATAATTATTGAATCTGGGGCTTTGAGATTTCGTTTTACGAAAACTATGTCCGATTTTATGCTTAAAATCGACTATTTTCGGTTACGGAGGTGACACACACGGAGGTGACAAATCGCTGCTTTGATCAACTATGTAAGAAAAATAAGAAACGCACAAAATTTTCCGCACAACCCGAAATTTGGTCATGAAAAACGAGTCTTTTGACGGGGCGAGCGGTTAAAAAGAATGATCATAGCTCGAGATATTCATGTCCACGGAGGTGACCGTTTTTTTGACACACGTGAATTTTTCAATAGAATAATTATCGCAGCATCGATAAAATGTAAAATTTGAACCCGCAACCTACACCAATCGAAAGCTGGGCTATAATACTTGACATTTACGTATCTAGCGACATCAAAAATGAGTTAGCGACCCAAAGCAGGCGGTATGTTTGAAATTATTCAGAAGCATGATTAAAATCCGAGACATTTTTCAATTGCGTGGGAAATTTTTTTAAAACATTTTTCAAAGCCCTATAATAGACTTAAACTTTACTCTGGATGTATAGAAGCTGGTCTCATAGTTATTATAGGGTCAGGTGCTAATGAGAATGCATGGTACATGCAAATAGAGTTGATTTTGAGATGTAGACATGCCACGGAGGTGACATTTGGTATGTATATCTTCACGGCAAATTTAACTGACCCTAAAAAATTGAAATATTTATGTCCTATCATGAAGAATACAACAATATTGAATGAATGACCGAGCCAGTTTTGGCTCATCTTCACTAGTTTAAGAATATGGCATAAAGACATGCAAAAAGCAGATTTCAGGAGAATCAACCATATATATACAGTACAGAGTGGCGTGGGTAAGGAGCTTTGAATTTCTTCGATAAATTATCTTGCAAGCAGTTCCGCCTAAAACTTTGCAGCTCATCGGGAATCAGGTTAAATCGAAAATTGTATTTTATATATTCGTTTAGGTATAAGCGGACTATATTCTCTCAATTCCCTTGACAACATAACGAGATTGTGAATTTTTTTCAAAAAATATACATTTGGGAAGTATTTACGTTTTCTTCTAATTCTTTACTGCTTTCAATTCAATAATAATAATAACCTATCGCAATATGCTGGGTCGACTGTCGAAAATTACCATTCTTCTCGATCATGGAATATGGTCTACGCCGATGTTATCTCCAAACTGTACCATTAGGGTAAAATTCCCGTCACGACGCGGAGAATAATCGAACGTGGGATGAGACGCGAAAATGTGCCGCAGCCCTATACGGCTGCTTCTATTCATCGCTGATGCCACCGCATAAAGAGAGTGAATGTGAGGGAGGAAGCAAGAAAAAAGGGCAATTCAACTCTCAATAATCTATCTCGTCATCTACGCTATATATAACACTGATCTATCGATCCATGTATAAATATATTTTCACATATAAATCTCATTTCGAGGACCGTTGATAAATAAAGTTTTAAAGCATTTTCGAGAGGACGTGCAAATGATATCGTCCACTGGACAGCTCGCGCGTTCTCGATTAATGTCACATACAAATGAATTTTTATTTTCGCCAAAAGTCCAAAAAGTCAACAATCTGCACTGGAAAGCAATGACAGTTTTGTTTTTGTTTTTGTAATTTTTTTTTTCATATATATAAAAGCGCTATTTCCGTAAACGATATATCTGTAAAATAAACTTTCGTATATATATCGTACTCGTATTTGCAGACGCATGGTTTTTCCATTAATGTTCTCATGGCGCGCTGGGGGGAAGATAAAAAAGTCACCGGCGAATCCAATAAAACATTCTCCGCGTAAAACACCTTCTCTCGGTCGAGCGTGTCACCCTCTCTCTCTCGAGTCGTCGTCGTCGTCGTCGTCGTCGTCGCGTCCACTACTGCGCAAATACACAAGTTTTTTCCTCTTGATCCTCTACATATACACTCGGGCGTACATATAAGCGCGTGCGAGCTTATATGTATAGATCCATACCCTCGGTAAAGATTATCGTCGCATCAGAACCCAAGTATAAAAGTTCGGCGTACGTGTGTACTTGCGAGCGTGGATGTGGGTGTATGCTCGCGCGCGAGTGCGACAAAAAAAAAGAAGTAGTAGTAGTAGTAGTAGTAGAAGAAGAAGAAGAAGAAGCGAGAGAAAAGCAGGTACGGCGACACACTCGTTATCGTGCCCATAAAAGTGTCAACGGCCCGCGATCGATAGTAAATTCGTCGGTCGGTCGGTCGGCGGCTGCGGCAACATCGGTAGTGATGGTGGTGGTGGTGATGGTAGCAGCTTGCGAGAATTGCCCCGAAGGTGCGAGATACTCGGGGGTGTCGGTGCGAGCTTACTCTCGCACCATTGGAGATTTTTGTCCGAGCTTATATATATACGTCTGTAAGTTATATGAGCTTTTTCGAGTGCCGCCGTACGAGATACGCACGGATATCGCCTGGTTCGAGAACTTTTCTTTTTGGTTTCTGTTTTTCTACTTGCGACTGTATACGTTTTTGTTCGATTCATTAGTTAGTGATAAGTATATTGGAACGGATCGAACTGGCAATGTAGCGGGAGATTGAAAATCCATCATTGTTATCTTTTGAGACATCGTAGCGTCGATTCGTAAGTGGATATGATACAAACCATTGTTGAGTTTTAATTTATATGAAAAAAATTGAGCATAATATCAAGTGATTTCATGAAAGAGAAATTGAAATTTATTGATGAGATTTTATCAAAAATGACACTTTTTCTTTTACAGTTCTCTTGCAGGAGAAAAAATTTTTTTACATAGAGCTCTACATGTGTTCGCTACACCACCCATTTGCTTGATTGGCTTGACTGTTGTTTCATTTTTCTAGTGTTTTCCACTATGACAAACTTTGAATACTAGACGGGAAAAGCTCCCAGGTGGATGAACATGTCGTACGTGCTTATGTACGTCTACAGTTGTATCGAATTTCAGTCCGCACACGCAGCATATTTTATCTAGAACATCCCTGTGCCTAATTTCTTGATGTATACGTAAGGCCTCGAATAAAGAATATGAAGCTTTACACACGCCACAAATATGTAGTACTTCCGGAATTTCGGTTTCCATTTTTCGTCTTTTTTTTCTTTTTACTCAAGTGTACACTAACGCTCGATGTATTAAAATAAATTACAGGCTAAATCAGTTATAATTTAGTCTTTTACTATTTAAATGCTAAATGACGACTCTGTTTGTTTTGCTAGCTCACGCTTGACACACAGCGAGTTTGTTTTGAAAGCTAAAGTTTACACTGAAAAATAGATACATTTTCAAATGAAATTTCCCGTTAGCTCAAGGCCGAAGAAATTGTTGTGTTTGTATTTGTTTGTGTTACAGTTCTTAGCTATGTTTTGAAAATTTCTCTCGTTCGATTGGAATAATTGACTATTTAAAATTGAAAAATTCAGCACGGATCTACAATTATATTGGCGATATAGTTCGGTACGTACGACACTTCGGCCGATTTGACACGACGAGGTACCAAGCAACTTTTATCAATCCAGCGCTTTCTCGTGTTTACACACGCTCACACTTACACGTAAATACAATTACAATCGGAGATTGCCTGTGTTCAGGCTCTCTGACTTGTTCTTGCCCCACGAAAAGTTACGTCTATACAAATGCCAATATTCATTGATAACCTGCTTTACACATTAAGTGACGAATTTGCGAGTTAATTATCACAATTGCATTCAAATATGCGGTCATCGAGATTCGACGCTGATATTACATTTTGCCAATATAAATGTATACAAGTATATCACGACAAGCATATCCTCAATCTATGCAGGACTCGTATGTAACAACGTTGGGTGCTTGCGAACAATCGTGTCGATCGAGCTACGTAAGTAGGCTCGACGCACAAAGATGCTTTTCTCATGGTGATTTAGACCTAGTGCATATATAACTCGCGTGTCACGTATGAATGACGCGGCTCGACTGAGACATATACGAATTTTGTCTATTATATATTCACTGTTAATACGCGTGTAATGATTTTTTTTCGAAGATGCAGATACGATATCGGGTGTGCCGGCATTAGACTCGAACGCGCCGCATGCGGGTTCTATATGCATTCGCGCCCAGCTATACGTACCGCGCGAAGGAGTATACATACGTGTCGCGCGAGACTTCGATGCGGCGCGTTTTCGCGCATTCATCCTTACGCATTACGACTAAAACGCAGACGTAGGATTTACTTAGCTTACATTACAATACTATAATATTCGTCTGCGTGGCGTCGAGAGCTTTGGCAAATATTAGATTCAAATGCACGTGTCATGCTGTCATAATACAGGTCGGGCGCGCTCATATAAGTACACAATCGCTGTCGTACTGCCTCGCGTAAATCAGCATAATGTACATTCACGATCGTCGTCGTCGTCGTCGCGCTAACTAATAATGCCAAGCAAGTACACATAAAAGCGCTGGGAGGGTTGCTTTGCAACGATAGACGTAGTACACGAGAGCAGGAGCTGCAAATGCACACACGAAGTACTTCGCGTTATTGCCGGGTTTGTTGCAATTCTTGCATACGACGATGATGACGATGATCCTTCCCCCGTGGAGCTAAGAGAGAAAGTGGTATATGTGCACCTCTAAGCGAGACGCGTGGTACTATTATATACATGTCGTATGCACTGCATAACGTAAGCGTGCAAGCGGCTGCCCGATTCGTTGCAAGCTGGCGCAGCACGAAGCCTGTTGAATAGATATTTCAGCACCGAGAAAGAGAGAGAGAGAGAGAGAGGTATAAGGTGCGAACTTACACGCCCCGCGAGAAGGAGCACACGCCATTCTCCCGTTTCGTACTGTATGTACGTGTATACAGACAAGAGAAAGAGAGAGAATATATATTTACAACTGTCTGGCGCGTTCCTACCGTCGCTGCTGCTGCTGCTGCTGCAGTTGCATCGCTATCTGGTGCGCCGAGTTCTGCTACATTTATTTATATATATGGGCTATTCCACAACAGGTGTTGCAGGCCCAAAAAATGAAGTTGAAAGTAACCATTTACTCTTCAAGAACACAATGAAAAATGAAAATCCTGAAGAGCACAGCCCTCTAGGACCAACCCTCATGGATCTACATGGACTCAAAGTTGGATTTTTATGTTTTGAGGATATTCTGCTTGTTACTCTGCTTTTTTGGGGTGAATATGAAAAAAATTTTAAACCATGTTTTTTCATGTAAAATTTGATGTAGAATTCAAATCTGTACTCAGATGAGACATTAATAACCTCAAAACCCCTTGAAATAGAAAGTATGGTGTAATAGGACATAAATGTCAAAAAAAAAAAATATGTTCGTATACCTCAAATCAGCCCATATTGTAATATGTTCATCGATATACCAAAATACAACTTCTGATAAAGTTTGGTAACTGAGTGTCCATTACAGACAATTTGGTAGCTAGCGAAGAGGCAAAAAACATGGAAAATGAGAAAAAAACCATGTTTTTTGGGCTTTCAAAAGCTACATAATGATCTGTAATGGAGACTCAGTTACCAAACTTTATCAGAAGTTGTATTTTGGTGTATCGATGAACATATTACAATATGGGCTGATTTGAGGTATACGAACATATTTTTTTTTTGACATTTATGTCCTATTACAACATACTTTCTATTTCAAGGGGTTTTGAGGTTATTAATGTCTCATCTGAGTACAGATCTGAATTCTACATCAAATTTTACATGAAAAAACATGGTTTAATAGTATATTTCTCAACTGGTGCACATATGGTTTTTTAGCAAAACGAGGGATTATAGCACGAGCCGAAGGCGAGTGCTGTAACGAGTTTTGTTAAAAAACCATATCTGCACCAGTTTGAGATACTATTTTTTCCTACGAGAGCCTAAAATTAGCGGCAAAGTTGCGTATTTTAGGTTAGAGTGGGGAAAAAATTTTTTCTTATGTCCCCCCAGAAAAGCAGAGTAAGAAGCAGAATATCCTCATACCATGAAAATCCAACTTTGAGCCCCTGTAGATCCATAAGGGTTGGACCTAGGGGGCTGTGCCCTTCAGGATTTTCATTTTTCATTGTGTTCTTGAAGAGTAAATGGTTACTTTCAACTTCATTTTTTGGGCCTGCAACACCTGTTGTGGAATAGCCCATATACACACACGTAATATATATACCATACATTTTCCTCGGGCGCGACGAGCGAGCGAGCAAGCGATATCGAGCGCAGCAGCGTAATTTCTCTTACGCGCGCGGCTATATCGATCAACACCCACCTGGACTGGCCCGTTCGGATATATATATTATAATGTGTATTTATATTGCGGTGCAGCGATATACACTCCTTAGCCTTCTCGCGCACACTCAAGGCGTGTGTAATAGTTTTATTTACTCGCCTCGCCAACGGTCCTGCGCCTCTGGTTGTGTATGTATATAAAATATACTCGTATATATTATTCGTATGCATAAATAAATGTCCAATAAGTAACGATGCTCTCTTTAAACGTGTATTGACGATGATCGCGGCTCAATCGCACATTGTGTATTCGCGTATACAATAGTACGCGATATTGTTGAAGGCTTTGCGCCGTTAGAAATACACACAATCGCAATTTACACAAACTCAACTTTGAAAGCCGCTTATAGGCGAGTGAGAGACGAGCGGTCGATGTTGTTTTTTCTGTTTCTGTTTTTTTTTTTTGTTTAGTTCAAGAAAAGCACAAGGGAGAGAGAGAGAAAAAGAGGAGACGGAAAGAGATTCATCGTGGAATGTGAAAAACGCGAAGCGAAGGACGTGCGGAGTGAAGTACGCGCGAATAATACGTGCAAGCATTATAAAAAGAGAGAGAGAGAGAGAGAGACGCGCAAGCTCGAGGCGCGTACGCGTACACACTACGGCTGACATCGCGCGCTATCGTCTACGTGTAATCTCCGCGTTTTATATATCCGCTCTTTTTTTCTTCTTCAACCGAGAGAATCGCTGTAATTATTATTGCACCTCTCTCGAGTGAACATATATAAAATCTCGCCTCCTGCAGTTCGCGCATATCACACGTGTTGCGCGTGTTTATTTATTTATTTTTTCCAAATGTCCGCGCGTATATCCTCTCTCTCTCTTTCGTTCGAAAAATGTACATTTTTCGCTACTCGAGACACTTTAATCCTTCGCGAAACGCGTGGCGATGATCGATTCGCCAAAATGCACGGCGATCGAAAAAGAGTCAGCGACGTGTCGGCGCGCGATTGATCGATCGATCCGCGTCTGATGCACGAGCGCAGCGCATTTGTGTACTTGACGATGGAACGATTTAACGAAAGATTTGTTTTATGAAATATTTCATGCTTTATATAGTCTTTCGAGTTTTGATTGCGAAAATTCACACTCACCCTTTGTCTTGGTGAAACTTAATTAAATTGATGACATTCGTGAATTTAGTCGGCTTACCTGAAACAAAGAAATTTTCACAATTAAAATTTGCTCACACGAGAATATTTGCTACTCTATTATTAGTTTCGTTGCGCATGAGTATTATGCGTTTCGAGTGCGCGTAAACGCTCGATTCCGCTTTGTTCGCGCGACGCAGACGCGTCGGATGGAAAATCAAAACGAAGCCGAAATCCATGTACACGCACAGACAGCCGCAGCTGTGACACAACGAGGGCCAAAAAGGATTTTCCGACTCGGGCGCGCGCTTGTGTATACACACTTCGTGCGGAATTGAATTTTCGCGAATGGCTGCACGAGCTGGCAACTATATATACAGTAGCGCAGAGTTACACGACGGGGGTGGGGGTAGGTTCATTTGCCGACTTTCGATGTAACGAAATATCGAGTATTATACGCTCCGGCGGAGTCGCCCTCTCTTTCCTCCGCACTTTTCCAAAAATATGTCGACGTTATTTTGCGAGAGAAATATTTGGGCGTTTCAGACAGCGAGTTTATGCGTGCGCGTCAAGGGCCTTGAACAGATATGCTCTCTTAAAGAAGATGTTGTAAAATATTTCACACGGCGTTAGAGAGCAATTTCTATGTGTTGCATTCAGACGAAGTACGAAGAATATAAGCAATTAAAAAATTTAACTCTCAAAAAAACATCATTCATTGATTATTCAATTAGTTAGTGCCAAATTTCATTTTTGCGTTTGTTTTTTTAAAGAAATATTAACTTCAAAATCATTATCATTACTTTATAGATGAGTACTTATTAATGTGCATATAAATCATATCTCATAACACGCATTTTTGGAAAATAGACATAAGTTTTAGTGGAATTTCGTTGAATTGTAACAAGAATTATAATAATCAAAAGTGGCATAAGTGGTTATGAGCTATTTAAAGTCATCAACAGATGGCGTATTGTAAACTCGCAAGTCGTAAAATTTCTGATCCTGTTTATATATAAAAAATTCTGGAGCTCAATAAGCTACCTACTTCGACTCTAGTCAATATACGAGCAAGTCGACTAATTCGGATCGCTGCCTTTTGAGAGAGAAAAAGTCGAACTCATTGCAACCAAATTCAAAAGAAGAAAAAATTGCCCTAATTATAATCTAAGTAAAAGTATCTCTCGTCATCTTTGTAACAGACCCTATATGCGATTCAACTCTTACATAATAGTTCTCGTCCATTCAGCGATCGGTCGATTCGCCGATCAATCGGGATTTTTCCTCGGATTAAATTTCCTAAATGCTCTTCCGCGTGCATCTTCCACCCGTCTTCGGCTTGCTTAATATCGAAAATAGGATTTCCAGAGCGCGGCGCAAAGTCGACTCGTTGGCCTAATGCGCGGAGGAGCTGAAGAAGCGGACGGCTCGACGCGCCCGGCCGGTATATAAATAGATATCGCACCGGGCTAATTTCCGCGTCCTGCGGGCTTTGATAAGGTCCGTCGCTAACGGGGCCTATATACCTATATACGCACGAGCAGCAGCTCGTTCTCTTTTTTGCCTCTACCTCACGGCGACTGCGAAACGATCGGCGAGCAAGGCCGCGGGCCGCTGCTGTGCGTCGCTGGCGATATAACGTCATCAGGGGCGCGCGGAGAATCGAATTACACACTCCGGCGAGCATCTCTTTCTTTGCTTCAATTGATGGATTATCTATGTAGTGTATATATGCTGCTGTACGCAGGAGATTTATAAAGGCTTGGGGGCTAAGCACTGATTTTATATTGCCCGTCGCGGACGCGAACCGAAAGAGCTATTTTATTTTGCCATTATGATCCTTGTCTCTTTCACGTGAAGAGTCGCTTTCTTTGTTTCATGAATATTATTCCGTACTATTCATTATTTAATTCACTTTTCATCAAACAGTACGCGCTCACTTTTGTTCTCGCGAAATGAACAATCGACTCCACCGACAGTGCCGACTATTTCACGTAAAATAGCGTAGCCTTTACTTATAGCTTTCGAATGGGCTGCAAAAATTACGAAATGTCAAGTCAAAATAATAAAACCTCGAAAAATCACGAGTCAAAAGCGCCTCTATACGAACACGTGCTGGAATATAATGCAAACGAGTCTTTTGCATGCACATAGCGAAAGCTCAAAGTCGCATATAGTACACGCATAGCGCGGGGGTGGGGTTAACCGAAGGCGTGTGCACATGTGTGTCCGTACGTCTTTCTCATATGTGCATACATAAGTACCCGCGCGCTCCTTCTTTCGGCCTTAGACGAAGAGAGAGAGAGAGAGAGAGAGAGAGAGAGCGAGAGACAGTTCTGTGCGCGCGTACATTAATTCTATAAGGCCGTAAATTCCAAGTGTTCCAGCAGTGGCAGCAGCAGCAGCAGCAGCAACTCCAGAAGAGAACTACTCCGGTCTCGCGTACACTATGTGGCAGCTCTGCGAGCGCAACTCGCTCGCTCGCTCGCGCATGGTCGCGTTAAATTTTATGATTTATCGCAGTCGGCTAATGAATTTTAATAGGCTACAGGCGCGTAAAACGCGTAATTAACGGCGCTTTTCGTATATATACAGATATGCGTATGCGAAGCGAGCCCAGCCGTGCACTGATGCGCAAAATAAGCGAGCGAGTGAGCGAGGGAGCGCGCGCGCGCTGCATCATGCTGCAGCAGATCCTGATGCTCCGAGTCGACTGAGCGACTGAGAGACACACGACGACGACGAATCGGGTTATTTATCGCATTTTCATCATACGGTTAAGAGTGAAAATCGAGTAGCGAGCGCGCGACGTCGTGTTTATGCGTGCATGGATGGCAACGACCGAGAGATAGATGTATAGAGAGAGAGAGAGAGTTCGCGATGACGAAGAGCGATATTGTACCGATAAAACAATGCTTGTACAGATTGATATTCTAAAATTCATTTAGTACTGTAAAGAGATTTATCGAGATCAAAGGGTGAATATTTGGCTTCGAGCTTTTTGATTCCGTCAATAGATGGCGTACTGCAAATCCGCAAGTAATTTTTTTCGATTGATTATATATTTAGTATGTATACCAATGTGTATATATCCAGACGATTAATTACTTCCCTGCGGCTTTTTTTAATTTTTCAAACCTTTCTGAAAATGACGGAAGATATATGCGACTAATAATGTTTAATGTAGCAAAGACTACGCAACTGGGAGCTGCCTGCATGTTGCCGATATTTATTGCGAGGCTTATTCTTCTTACCCAGGAAGCAATGCGCCTGAGGTCCTCGTTCACTCTTTGAACAAATTCGTCCGGCCACTCAGCTGGTTCACGATAGCAGATGAAAAAATTATCCGCATAGAGATGGTGCTTGCAATAAAGACAGGCCAGGAGAGATCGTTTAGGAACTTGGTGAAAGCCCAGCGACCTATCTGCCGACTTATAGTTGCAGACGGTCAGAGATCGTATCCAAGCCCAAGCAGTATCGGAGAAACCTGAGTGGCGCAGTTTTTCGACTAGCATCGACCACTGCTCGGATTTTGGATGTAATCGAAATTTCGCGCGTTGAAATATGAAATTAAAAAAAGAGAAAAAACTACACGTGAATAGCTTTTGTCACGGTACGCGCGGCAGCAGTGGTAGCAGCAAGTGCTTTTTTTCATCATTAAGCAAGCGTATCGCTAATAAATCTGCGTGCATGCCAAAGTTGCTCCAGAGGGCACGGCCGGCTGCACGTACACATACGCGTGTACTTCCCGGTATAAAAAGAAGCATCACACACACACACGCACGCACGAGCTTTCAAACGCGATTAGTCCTGGGTGCGAAACGATAAATTTAAGCTCGTGTCGTTAAAAGTCCGGGAGTTTTCGCAGGTTTTGCGAGGCGCGTCGAGCTTGCAGCGAAGGGTGTGCGTACACGTGTGTATGTGTGTGCTTTAAGCACTATGTGCACACAGTATGATAATGTGTACGAGTGCACACACATTCATACGGCATCGGAAAGAGAGAGCGAGAGATATAGATAGTAACAAAACGAGCAACGAGGAAAAAGGAACCACACATAGCAGCATTACCGCCTTGCCGAAAGAGACAAAAACAGAGAGACACGACGCCATCTCCCCTTCCTCTCGTTAAGACGTGCAGAGAGAGAGAGAAAGAGAGAGAAGGAGCAAGAAACCTACCCGTATATTAATACTCGCTTGCGATGCAAGACACACGCACGCACGCGTACAAATGGAACCAACTTATCTTTGGGCGATGAAAAATTTGTCGAGCTGGCGCTTTTCTTTCTTGATTCCGTTATCTTTACCGTACTTTATGAGATTTTTTTCATATTCTCAAATTTCTAGCATCGAATTAAAAAGCCACTGCCATTTGCCGATTGTAACAAGAGCTGCCTACTAAAAATGTACTTTTTGTTATTTTTATATATTATTGTCACCAAACCCCAATTTGAAATCAATATTTCAAACCTGACGTATAACGAACGGACAAATCCAAGGTAGATATTGCTATGCAGCTATTTATTGAAGCTAAACTTCTTTGCGCGTGTCTGGTTGGGGAGCGAATGCGCAAAAATGAGCGAGCGCGATAGTCGTAGGTTCTTACACAAGTATTTACAATAGTTATACACTCTATGGATCGGAGTGTATAACTATTAAAATATACATGTTGTCTGTTAATCCATACATAAAAGAATCTTTATAAATGTATGTTATCTGCGATTTTTAGGGACCTCAAAAATGTCGTGATATTATTCTAGTGTGCAATGTTTAGAGTTATTTAAAAAGCTCCAAGAGTTAAAGAAATTTTTATAATAATTTCGATATCGATACGGTATTTTTTCACAAGTCACAATGATGATTCGTTGTACTACATTTTCATTTTTTTTGACTCACGCGAGTTGTTTAATTTTTAATCAAAGAATGCGCTCGCGAAATAATTAATTTTTTAGAACGTATATTTTTACTCGAATGCCTATTGTTATGTATTGAATTGTTTTAGAATGAATAACTTTTTGTTACAAGTAAGGTCACTTAGTCGTGTTTAGTAACAGTTACACTTTTCACCAGAAAGTACGTAATTTGTTGAGTCGTTCGAGAATAATATGGAAGGACATATTAGTAAAGATGAAGATTTCTTGGAAATGTACTTTTATTGGCATATGCGACTTTTTGAGTTGGCGTCGTTATCTCCGTTTCAAAACCCAGTAAGACAAAAGCTAAGAAGAGCGATGATTTTCTATTACATGATTCATGTCACCATAGCTCAAGTATTTAAGATTTCAAATTCGTTAACCATTTTTTTTCTTTGAGTACAAATGTGATATTTTCATGGACTATTTTAATTTATTCTTTACTTTTCTATAGTTTGTTGCTCTAGTTCAAGAATATAATGGAGACAGAAATATAGAATTATTAGTCGATTTGCTTTTTGAAATTATGATTTTAACGATAGTTATAGTGGTGTTTCTTATGACTTTAAAAAAAATGAAAACGGCAAGTTCAAACAATTGATCTATACTTATAAATTGCTACATGGAAAATACTTTTATCCGGTTGCCTATCCGTACAATCATTTTTTTTATCAATAACGCGGGTTTTCAAATTTTTTAAATAAGCTTTACTAGTCTAAATTAATATAGCTCTATAAATTCTGTGTATAAAAATATTTTTCATCGATAGATAAAAGAAATGCTAAAATTATTTTTCGATGATTATTTACGGATTCAAAATGAACCAGAACTTCAAAAAGCCCTGAGTAATGGGATGCAACCTGAATACGTGTTCTCAGTAACTTTTTCGAGTGCGCAAAATTTTGATTAAAATTAATTTATCGAAGAATTTATAAAAACATTATTAAAATGATACAATTTATTTTTATCTAGGTCTACTTTTAGTAGCTGCTTCTCTCTTACTCATTTTTCCTTATTTAGCGCCAATAGTCGTAAATAAATATTTTAATACAAGTTTAGCCATAACAGTATCGAGCAATGGAAATTTTGGCATCAGTCGAGAGAAACATATACATTTACTGTTTTTTTTTACTTTTATTGGCACGATGACTTTTATATCCTGTGTTGTTGCGGTCATTGCAGCCCTAATGACTTTCATCGCATTAATAGTAGGAAAATTCAACGTAATCTTGTAAGTTAACTTGTAAGATTTTGAATTCATTGAGAAAACCTAAATTATTGTAGCTACAGGTTCACTGAAATATGGACTTTATGCCAAGATGTAACAGTTAAACGGGATAGACAAACCGATGAACATATTAACAAAATAATGGCAAGGATAGCCGAAGACCACGAGTTTTGTTACGAGTTAATTTTCTTAAACTTATTTTTTTCTTGCTTGAAACTTTATTAAAAAAAATTTTGAAATTTTCTTGATTTTTCATGCATATATCTCAATTTTTAAAATTGATATTTAAGGATGAATCGACGTATTACAGACGTGACCCAAAATGTTCTTTTATTTATTTTAATTTTCATTACGATTGCTATTATACTTTCAGGTTCAATGGTTAATAAATTTTTAATAAAAATTTCAAAAACTATTATTTATTTCTCTATTAAACGAATACTTCTTTCTCTTTTTTAGATGGTTATCAACTTCAGAATAAATATACTCTTCTGCGCTAAAATGGGTATAGGAGTATCGGGTATAATGTCTGCAGCTTTTCTTCTGAGTTATATTGGTCAAAGATTAGAAAATATTAGCGATGAAATGTTTAACAGAAGGTTATTCAAATTTATTGCATTATAATCAATATTGTATGAATTAATTTTGATATATAAAATGATGACTTAAAATTATTTTTGAATGTAGTTACGATTGCGCTTGGTACAATCTTCCGACAAAAGCGCAAAAACTGCTGCTAGTTATAATGGCAAAAAGTTTATCACCCTGCGAATTAACAGCTGGACCAACTATACGCATATGCTTTTTAAATTTTTCGTCGGTAAGTTAGTTACAAGATCGCATTAAAGTTCAACATAAATTTTTAATAATTATTTATTTGAATTTGAATTTTTTCAGTTGGTAAATACATCAATGTCATACATAACCGTAATGATTTCTCTTGTGGAAATGAATGAATAATTAAGAATTTCATTAATTTTTGATAGCTACACTTGGCAGGTAATAAACTATCCCGACATGATATGTATTTATTCGAATTTTTGTTAAACACAAGTTGTGTTTCATTTTTAATAAAAAAATGCTTTCTCAAAGTAATTAATTTTTCATCCCCTTAATGAATTGTCATTTTAATTGTTTCAATTAGGTTATCGAGAGTCCGTATAGGTCTTAGAAGTAGGTCAAGAGTACCACAGCGGTGAGTTTCACGCAAGTGTTTACACTCTATGGATCGGAGTGTACATCTATTAAAATATACATGCTGTTTGTTAATCCATACATAAAAGAATCTTTATAAATGTATGTTATCTGCGATTTTTAGGAACCTCAATAATGTCGTGATATTATTCTAGTGCGCGATATTTAAAGTTGTTTAAAAAGCTACAAGAACTAAAGAAATTTTTATAATAATTTCGATATCGATACGGTATTTTTTCACCAGTCACAAAGATGATTCGTTATATATTTTCACTTTTTTGCCTCGCGCGAGTTGTTTTATTTGTAATCAAAGAATGCGCTCGCGAGTAATTAATTTTTTAGAATGTATATTTTTACTCGAATGTCTATTGTTATGTATTGAATTGTTTTAGAATGAATAACTTTTTGTTATAAGTAAGGTCACTTAGTCGTGTTCAGTTATAGTTACACTTTTCACAAAAAAGTACGTAATATTTCCAAAAGTTGTTTCTCTAAAAAGGTTTGTTTTAATTTTAATATTTTATTTTATTTATTGTATTTGGATATAATTTTTAAATATATCTTAATAAATCAGCACTTAATTTATTTTTCTGATTATAGAAAGTTCTTAAGTTCTTCGAGAATATGGAAGGACATATTAGTAAAGATGAAGATTTCTTGGAAAAGTACTTTTATTGGCATGTGCGATTTTTTGAGTTGGCTTCGTTATCTCCGTTCCAAAACCCATTGAGAAAAAAGCTGAGAAGAGCAATGATTTTCTATTACATGTTTCATGTCTCTATGGCTCAAGTATTTACGACTTCAAATTCCTCAAATTTTTTTTTCTTTGAGTACTAATATGATAATTTCATGGGCTACTTCAATTTAATCTTTACTTTTCTATAGATTGTTGCTCTAGTTCAAGAATTTAATGGAGATAGAAGTATAGAATTATTAGTCGATTTGCTTTTTGAAATTATGGTTTTAGCGATAATTGCAGTGATATTTCTTATGACTTTAAAAAAATTCAAAAAGGCAAGTTCTATACTTGATCTATACTTTAATGTCTTATAAATGACTATATTCAAAATACCTTTTTCCGATTGACCGTCCGTATAATTATTTTTTTTATTAGTAATACGGGTTGCTATGATTTAAGATTTTTTAAATAAAATTTACCAGTCCAAATTAATATAGCTCTATGAATTCTGTGCATGAAAATATCTTTCATCTATAGATAAGAGAAGGACTAAAAATATTTGCCGATGATTATTACCGGTTCCACGATGAGCCAGAACTGCAAAAAGCCCTGCGTAATGGGATGCGATCTGAATATGTGTTTTCAGTGGCGTTTTCGTGTACGCAAAAAAACTGGATTTTAATAAATTTATCGAAATAGTTATAAAAGAATAATTAAAATCATACAATTTATTTTTATCTAGGTCTACTTCTAGGCGCTGGTTCTCTGTTACTAATTTTTCCTTATTTAGCGCCAATAGTCACGAATAAATACTTTAATACTAGTTTAGTCATAACGGTATCAAGCAATGGAAATTTTGGCATCAGCCGAGAGAAACATATACACTTACTGTTTTTTTTTACTTTTATTGGCACGATGACTTTTGTATCCTGCATTGTTGCAGTTAGTGCAGTTCTAATGACTTTCATCGCTCTGATAGTAGGAAAATTCAACGTTATCTTGTAAGTTAACGTGTACGATTTTTAATTCATTGAGAAAACCCAAATTATTGTAGTTACAGGTTTACTGAGCTATGGACTTTATGCCAAGATGTAAAAGTTAAACGGGATAAACAAACCGATGAACATATTAATAAAATAATGGCAAGGATAGCGGAAGATCACGAGTTTTGTTACGAGTTAATTTTCTTAAACTTATTTTTTTCTTACTTAAAATTTTATTAATTAACAATTTTGAAATTTTCTTGATTTTCCATGTATAAATCTTAATTTTAAAAATTTATATTTCAGGATAAATCGACGTATTTCAGACGTGAGCCAAAATGTTCTTTTATTTATTTTACTTTTCATTATGATTGTTATAACACTTTCAGGTTCAATGGTTAATTTTTAAATAAACATTTCAAAAACTATTATTTATGACTCTACTAAACGAATACTTCGTTCTTTTTTTAGATGGTTATCAATTTTAGAAGAAATATACTCTACTGCGCTAAAATGGGTATAGCAGTATCAGCCATCATGCTTGCAGCTTTTTTTCTGAGTTATATTGGTCAACGATTAGAGAATATTAGCGATGAAATGATTTGCAAAAGGTTTTTCAAATTCTTTGCATCATATTACTTTTTGTTAGGGGTGTGCGAGTACTCGATCGTTGAGCTCGAGTTTTTTCTAGTTTTGGACTACTAAAAGGTTCAATGATATGTGCATGGTCATAAGTGCATTCGAAGCGGTATATAAAGTTTTGCATCGAGCTCATGACCCGTTGTTGTTGTATTTGAAAAATTGAATTTTTCAATATTACTGATTTTCCTTTGAAAAGTAGCTGGATAAAAGTATCTGTGTACTCGAACAGGACTATTTAAACGACATATGTCACGGTACATAATAGATACGAATGCGTTTATATGACCATACAATTACAATTCGAAAAAAATTCGAGCACTCGAAAGATCGAGTTCGAGCCGAGTATTCGAAAAAAAAGCTCGACTCGATCGAGCCGAGCTTTTTCGAGTACTCGTACAACCCTACATTTTGTACGAATTAATTTTTTATACATAAAATGATGACTTGGAATTATTTTTGAATGTAGTTGCGATTGCGCTTGGTACAATCTTCCGAAGAAAGCGCAAAAACTGCTGTTGATTATAATGGCAAAAAGTTTATCACCTTGTGAATTAACAGCTGGACCAAATATACGCATATGCTTTTTAAATTTTTCATCGGTAAGTTAGTTACAAGATCGCATTAAAGTTCAACATAAATTTTTGATAATTATTCATTTGAATTTGAATTTTTTCAGTTGGTAAATACATCAATGTCATACATAACCGTAATGATTTCTCTTGTGGAAATGAATAAATAATTAAGAATTTCACTAATTTTTGATAGCTACACGTGGCAGGTATTACACTAGCCTGACATGATATGTATTTATTCGAATTTTTGTCACACACAAGTTGTTTTTCATTTTTAATCAAATAATGCTTTCACAAAGTAATTAATTTTTCATCCCAAAATGGGACAAAATGGGAGAATTCCTCAATGAATTGTCACTTCAATTGTTTCGATTGTTTAGTGAATTGAATAAAAGACCTTCAAAAAGCGCACCCACACATCCAGACATTGTTAGCTGACTGTTTAGTTTACGAATATATGTAGTCTGAATATACCAGACACAAAAATTGACCAAAGTCGATTTCGAACCCATCACAAAGCTTCCTCAATGAGGAAGCGAAAAACCATGCCTTGCAGCTCGTACACGTATGTAAGTATATCAAAGAGCATTCACGATTTTAAAAACCATGGATTCCGTTTTTTTTTTTCACTTTTTTCGTTAATAGCCCGTTAACTGCCCTGTAAAACTTCGTGCAAGCCTTAGGAGCTTTAATTTACATATGCTATTCTGCTGTATGCGAACGAGTCCCAGGCGCGCATACGCGAACGAGATTATGATTCCTCGTCCGCACTCGCTCTTGCGCGTTTGTTATTTCAAAGATTGCTGCACACACGTACTCGAGGACACGCCTATTACCACTACCGCGCACACACAGCTTTATTATGCGCGCGCCCGCTCGCGAGGATCTCGCAAAAAAGCGCAATTTTCTTCGCAGCGTTTTATAAGCTGCGGCCCGCAGGCGATCCGCACATACGTACGTATAAGCAGGCAGACAGGCAGCAGAGAAATTTCGATTCGCGCGCTCGAATAAATGAGCTATGTATCGTTCCACTTGCAGGAGGCGGTTGATGAAAGTTCAAGAGCTGACGCGGACATCCTGCTGATAATGCATAAACTTAATGGATGTATGCTAGAAAGTTGCTCGGTTTCGTTTATAATGTGCAAAACTACGAGTATTTTCCATTTTTTGTTTTGTTTTCAAATCGCGCTCGCGCGTGTGCTTTTCTTTTTAAGAGTGAAACTTGATCAGACATCAAGCTTGTTAAAGCGAGCCCCTCGAAAAAATATTGTAAAAATAAAAAAATATCAATCATTCGTACTCCCGAAAAAAGAAGAATAAAAATTATTGCTCTTCGGCGATTCAATTTGCCATTCCTTTTTCTCTCCTCTCTCTCTCTCTCTTCCTCGATTTATCTTCTCGAAGCGAGACGTGCTCTTAAGATATTGGCCTTAGGTATATCGGTGAAAAATGTGCGTTGGCATGCGCCGCGGCGAAGATTCGCGCGTGGGCACGATATGTAGCAGCAGCAGCAGCAGCTCCGAGCAACGAATGCGTATGTATGCATTATACCATTGTTGCGGTTGCGGCGATTCATTCTTGTAGTGTAGCCTGGGTTGTGTGCGCGTCTCGACGATATATATACTGAACGCGCGTGGCCGGAATAAGTCGTCGTCGTCGTCGTCTGCGAACGACTAATGCCGCGACGCGAGGACTCGAGAGTTTTGGCTCGATCCCGCATACTACACATCTCGGGTGCAGTGCAGGAAGCTGCATACACACAGCCATGCAGCCACAAGCAGCAGCAGCAGCAGCTCCTGGGGATGATGTGGCGCTAGGCCAAAATGCCAAGACGCATCTTGTTGCGCATCACTTGCAGATATCCTGCCGTATCCCGCCCGCCCCATCCTCTACAGAAGCGATGCTTTTTTTACCGTTACTTCGTGCGGTCTTTTTATTCTGCAGCCGATAAGTATATTCTCGGTACCAGCAGCGTATAAGAGCCTGTCTCAAAGTGCACACGCACACACACACGCGCACGAGCACGAAGATTATACCTAAAGCTCGAAAATAATTCTCGCTAATTTTGGCTGCACAAGGGGTCTGAAAGGGGGATGTCTGCGCTCGAGTAAGAATGCGAATAGTTGCGACAGTAGCTCTCTCTCTTTCTCGAGGTGAATAACAATCACGCTCTCGGCGCGCAACGACTCGGATCGCGACTAAAAAATTACACTCAGCTCGACGTACGTATTATACAGTATACGAGGGGGTGCTGTGTTAAGGAACGAAGAGAAGAAAAAAAAAGCGAACGAGCGCGCGCCGTCGTAAGCTGCAAGCGCTACGCACAGACGTTCCACGTGGATAAACACATTTCGTTGTGACGCGAGAGCGCGCGTTAGTGCCACCGGCGGAGTGGCATCTCGCAAACAAACCGGGCGCGAATGAGTGACCCTGTTCTCTTTACTTTTTCTTTTTTTTTTTTGCTCTTCCCGAGACTGCTTGACTGAGTTTGAGCTTCGTCGTCGTCGTCTGAGATATTTCTCGGATTTTTTTCCACCGAGAGCTAGAGGAACAGCCCTGTGTTCCATGTGTTTCTCAACGTTTGCCAAAGGCGCAGATCTGGGCCCAGCGTTACATACAAGCGCTTTCGAAAGAATAATTTATGGAAACTCAACATAGTAGAAACTGAATTAACGCTGTACTCGGGCATGAGATGTAGAGAAGACCAGCCCAATTTTGCGATGGGTTTTCGTATCGCCATCTGGCGGCATTTTGGAAAGTTATTCGAGCGTGTTGTGTTAGTGGTGCAAAGTAAACAAAAGACTGACGAGAGGACATGGGTCTATTGTATATACCTCGATCTACTCTAATAAATAGGAAAGATATGAAAATACGATTCCAATGGAATAAAAAAATGTGTATGCACTTTTGATGCTAAAAAAATGTGCGCAGTACAGTGACCTCGATTTAATTTTGATTAATGTAGCTTAGAAAGGTGACCGCGCACAAAGATACGCTGTATATGTCACTGTCGTAAATTGCAGCTCTTTGATGATTCACGACCGATTCATTTGTATTACAGTTCTATATGCCGACGGAGGAATGCGCGCGCGATGCTAATACTTGACGATCTCGCTACCCTTTCACCTTGTAATTATTTATACATACATATTTACACGAAGTATATTGTATAGGTTTGCGCTTGTACGAGGTCGAGTGCGCGTACTTGACGCGAAATTTTATGTAGCTGATCGACTGCGACGACCGGAATCTTTGCGAAAATGTTCAGTCTCGCGTACGTATTGTTGAGAAGTATATGCAGAGAAAGCTGCGCCCAAAAATATACGTGCAATAGCGCACGCGTAAGTGAAAATGATGAATGAATGTATGTAAGAAAAAAAAATAACGCAAAAGAAAACATATTTGCACACGCGAGAAGACGTGAAATGAGACAAAGAGCATCATGAGCAGTAGCAGCAGCAGCGGATAGTATCCCTGGCAGCTACAGTGGCAGAGATACCCGCCTTGCTTCGGACGCGCGCATACGTCACGTCTACACAATAGCTGCAACGCGCGCATATACACACACGTAATACGTGTGTGTGCCAACGATGCAATCCGTGTGCGTATACATCGTATCCTCCCTTTATATATTCCTCGCGGCGGCTAGCTATGCGCGTATATGTGTACTCGACTCTTCGCGCGCGTGATCTATGGCTGCGTAATGAATTCCATTCTCCGGGGACTTTAATTCCTGATTAGACAGCCCTTCGCGCGGATTGCATCGTTGCATGGAGTCACGCTACTAGGCCTGTATGGGGGGATGCTGCTGCGTGAGCTGCCTATATACTCCCACTGCATCGTACTGCGTACAGGCGTATGGCGCTTTTATATCATAGCCCTATTTACTGCGCCGGAATATTCATTATGTTCTCGTTTGCGGCCGGAGTGCGAGGGAGATATTTTTTGTTTTTATATCTTCGCTGCCAGGCATGACTCGATTTGCTCCTATGCATAAGTATGTGCATTGTCCACTGCAAAATAGCGCTGCGTGCCGCGCACGTACGAGGAAATATGTACATCGAAAATTCGTCGAAGATGAGAAGATAAAGAAAGCTAACTAGCGGTTCACGTGATGTAACATAATGCTTGGGTTGCGAAAAAATTTGGCGCTCGTATTTTTCGACCGATTTTCAGTCGGTGCCCGCGAGTGCAAAAAATGGATCCTAAATCTATCTCGTGGTAAACGCGGAAACGATAAAACTGTTGAATTATATAATAGCCGCGTGCATTTTGGCTTCTCGCGCGTTCGCATACGCGATATAATAATTTATTCGATTTTTGAAATATATATCGGTAATTTATATATAATTCGTCGATGAATCATATCTGCCTCGCGTCGAACCCGTAAAATATCCCATTGTAGAAAACACAGATCGCTATTTGCATTCCGAGTTGGTGTACCGCGTATCTATAAGGGTCGACATCGGATCGCGAGCTATTCAGAGCTCGGAGACTGAATTTTTTTTTATTTCGTTAGTTCACGTCTGCCTATGTTTGCACGCGTGTACGACACGAATGCAATCCTGCTCATTCATCGCGCGCGTGTATGGCTGTAGCTTATGACCGTCTACATAGTAATATATATCGCATTGGAATCGTGGCAAAGATTATAATGACCTAAACGTTGATACAACGCCTTCCGTGTGGTACGGTATTAATATCCTGCATTCATCTACATCGCATTTTCAAATTATCGCGATCTTCTGCAACATTGGCGGCGTCGTCGCACTCGTATTTACGAATAGTAGCTAAAAAACACGGGCCGAGCATGGCGCTAGCTTTCACACATTACACTATCTCAGTTTCAATGAGCTTCGCGGATTATTCATTGCTTCACGCGTATAATGAAATTTTTTCAGTGATATAATTTAAATGACATCGTTTTGCTTCCTTTACATCGACAACTTGAAAATGTTATTATATGATTTTTCAATAGGATTATATCAAATATTCATACGCGACTATATCTATAGAGACCGTCGAAGAGCACAAAGCTGTGCTCGCTGTGTTTTGAAAAATTGCGTCTACGCCACGCATGTGTGCGATCAACTCCGCAAAGTCCTCCTCTGCGCACATATTTAGCAGAGCCAAACACCACGTGCCGGGCAACACACGAAGAATGCGCGAGTGCCGCGCACGACGTAAACAACAGAACGAGCTCATCGCCAGTTACTGCAGGGGTTAATCGTTGGTGAAATTTCAAGTGAGAAACATGGAATCCAGTGGTTTATTTAACTGTGCCGTCAGGTAATTTTCAGTTTTTGAAGATGAAATAATGAAAATATTATAATAAAATACTTGATCTAATTATTGGGGGTTTTTCAGAGTGAAAATTGAACCTAGTAACATGTCGCTTATTGATGATAATAGTGAAATGATTGACGAGAAACCCGATCTTAAATACGTCCAACTCTTACCATTTCCACCAGAAAATTCAGTAAGTGTTGAAAATAATATGTAACATGATATCGTAGTTGTTTTTTATGAAAATTCTCACCTACTATTGTTTTTACAATAGGCCCATAACCTTCGAAAATGAGACGTTAAACTTGAAAGTGAACTTGATGACGGAGTGGAAATAGTTGTTGAATGTGAAGACGTCAAGCCCAACATTAGTTTATTAGAAGTTAAAAAAATTGACGATAATTCCCAAACGCACTTGTGGAATGTAAAAGATGATGGCCATGAGAAATATCTAAACGTAATTAAAATGGAACCATCAGAGAAAGTGAAACAGGAATTTTTTGACGTTGCAGAAGAATCGAATTTGAACCTCGACGGTGAAAAGACATTTTCACAAAAAAATAATCTCAAAACCATCATCAATTCAGTGCACAATCGAGTCACATATGCATGTGATTTTTGCCAAAAGACATTCACAAGCAAGGATCATCTCAAAATTCACATAGATTCTGTGCACAATGGTATTCGTCATACATGTGATATATGCGGAAAGGCATTTTCACAAAAAAATAATCTCAAAACTCACGTCGATTCCATGCACAATGGTGTCACTCACTCATGTGTTATTTGCGGAAAGACATTTACAAACAAAAGAAACTTCAAAATCCATATTGATTCAGTGCACAATGGTGTCACTCTGATATACGCCAACGGCACGAGACTCCTGCGTGCGTACCCCCACTCCGCCACTTAGTCGCTGCCGGATCGCGCGCCGACCGGCCAGCGGTATAAAAAACAGCGCCGATTCCAACTTCTTGCGCTGAGAAGCTTCACTAGCGACCGCTAGGTGGCGCAGCGCCGGCACCCACAAGCTACTTATCCCCGCCAGGGCTTAAGTATCGGCCACGTTGAGCCTCGATCTTTCCCATTCAGCGAGTGCGGCCTGGACTTTCCGGCCGCAACTGACCAGGAAGGCCAAGACAAGTTCATCGCAGAGTCACCGCAGCCAAGTCTACGAGCTCGACGGGGTTTCCAACCTTCTGTTGCAGAGTTGACTCCGAAACAACATCGGATCTCGGCTACCACTCGATCCACATCATTCACCAACTAAACAATTTGGAACTTGTACACGCCAACTCGGCCCCGGTCCTTTTCAGGACCACCTCACGTAGGATTTCGAAAGACCTCGAACTTTTGCTAAAGATCGAGGCTAACCGACTTGTCAATTGCAGAGTGCGAACTCTGCAATTCTTTTCGGTTTCCAGCCTTTTCAAGGCTACCTTTCGAAAGCTAACGAACTTTTGTAAAAGTTCAATTCAAACCGTCTTAGCAGTGGCAGAGTGTAAACTCCTAAATTCTTTTCGGTTACTAGCCTTCTCAGGGCTACTGTTCGAAAGTAACCGAACTTTTGTAAAAGTTCAATTCAAACCGTCTTGGCAGTTGCAAGAGTGTCAACTCTTAAACTCCTTTCGGTTACTAGCCTTCTCAGCGCTACTGTTCGAAAGCAAACGAACCTTATCAAAATTCGACGTTCCCGCGTAACAACTCACTCATGTGATATTTGCGGAAAGACTTTTTCCATGAAAGTTAATCTCAAAACTCACATCGATTCCATGCACAATGGTGTCACTCACTCATGTGATATTTGCGGAAAGACATTTACAAAAAAAGGTTATCTCAAAACTCATGTCAATTCCGTGCACAATATATGTTGTTTTTCTAGATGAAGTCTTGCCGTATTTTTGAGGAGCAAATTAAAAAATTCATCGATATGGCTGCGTATAGGAACTGGGCGAACAAAAAGCTTCACCCGTTTTTGGATTCCCTGAGGCTGCTTGTTTTATTTGCGCAACTAAATCTAACGTGTAAGAGATTTTCTCACACGTTAGATTTGCATTATTTTAAACAAACAGAGGCAGAACTTGTTTTGGAAAAATTTTTGACAATCCATAAAGACTCTAAATGGATTCAAGTGGTCACTGGTTGGGGCAAAGGCAGCGAAGATGGCATTAGCAAACTCCCAACCTTGGCCAAGACAATAATTGAAAATAGCGGCAGGACGTAAGTAGACTTTTTTTATGCACATAATAATATTTCACGTGTACAAAAATTTATAAAATTAAAAATTTTAGGTGGAAATCGTCTCAAGGTAATCCTGGACGTCTTACGGTGAATATGTGACTTATGATCAGCTCATATCAGTCACGGATGCTAGTCCACTTTCCGCAACCAGCTCCTGTCTTGCGTCCTAGTGTGCGGCAGGCAGAGGTAACATGGAAGGAAGGAGGTAGAGGACAGCTCACCGAATAAACAACACCGATTTATTCGGATCCAAAAGCTCGAATTTTATTTAATCTCCTTTTCGAATCGGAGCGAGCACGATTTTACTCGTCCGACGGGCCTCTATAAGCCTACAATTCATCTATCTTGATTGCGGATTTCGAACTCGCCCTCTAGCGGCGTAACTTAATATTAACATAACTTTATTTACAATTCTCCGGAGAGTGACATCTGCAGAGGTCAAATCTTAATTTATATCAATATATGCTCGCCCAAGTGTCTAAGGCAAGGCCTAATTCCTACATTGCTTTACTGATGAGTCTAGTAGGTAGGCCTGGGACGAAACGCAGGCATGTTAGTATTTTTGTTAAGGTAGTCCTTGTACCTTATTAAAAGGTTCCCACAAGTGGCTAGGTTATTTGGATAATACGTTATACATACTGGCTCCACCTCCACTATCCCAAGCGTTTAAGGCAGGGCTTCCCTACATTTTGCCTTACTGATGAGTCCAGTACGGAAGCCCAGGACAAAACGCTGGAGTATTAGCCAACCTCTTATGAGTAAAAGATTACTTGAGATGCTTGGCATCTCGGTAGCTGCGAGATTGAGGTTTAAGCAGGTGTTAACCAAACTGCCGCGAGATCTTATGTACAGATCACAGCAGCGAGGACAAAATCTGCTAAGAATTCACACAGGTTATTTGGTAAATTTTAAGCAGTTTTTGTACTCAATTTTTGAGTAGATCTCTCAGACCACGAGGCCGAACGAGTACACGGAAAAACTTTTGACTATGTTTCACGCTCAAATACCTAGAGATAGATTCGCGCTCTGAGTCGAGCACATATACAACATATCCATGTGATATTTGCGGTAAGACTTTTTCCATGAAAGTTAAACTCAAAACTCACGTCAATTTTATGCACAATGGTGTCACTCACTCATGTGATATTTGCGGAAAGAATTTTGCAGTTAAAAGCTACCTTAAAACCCACATCCATGCGGTGCACAATCGTGTTAAACATGCATGTGATATTTGCGGTAAGACATTTACAAACAAAGGAAACCTCAAAATCCATATTGATTCAGTGCACAATGGTATCAATCATGCATGTAATATTTGCGGAAAGAATTTTTCAGTAAAAGGCTACATTAAAACCCACGTCCATGCGGTGCACAATGGTGTTAAACATGCATGCGATGTTTGCGAAAAAACATTCATCCACAAAAGCAGTCTCCGAACCCACATTAATAACAAGCATCGTGGTGTCATATGTAAGCATCGATAATTGCAGGAAAAATGAAAAAATAAGGGCTACCTAAAATGCCACCATTGATGTGGCACATGAAGGTAAATGTGTGGAAAAAGGTCGCCCACAACGAGTAGTCTCAAAAATAACATAGATGCAGCGCATAATCGAATCACTTACATAATCGCGATACATGTGAAAAAACATCAAGACAAGAAAGAAGCCCTCATTGATTCAGCGCATCACTTACTTATTACAACTTAATAAACGTGTAAAATTTAATGTACAAGTTCGGAAGTTTAATTTTAAAATGTTCATTGATAATAATATCATAAGTTCCTCCAACGTTATCTCACTATGCAAAAGTAATATTAAAGTTTTAAAAATGTCAATAAATTGTTCGAGACCAAGGAAGTACATTATTATATTTTAAGGAGGTCTGTACCCCACTTACTAACCTACAAAGTCGAAAAAATTTGTTTTATTTATATCTTTTTTTCCAAATCGAATATCTAAAAACGGCTCTGTGAGAGCATTCATTTTGTTGCTCTGAATAGCTGGTAAAAATTTTAACTAATTCCACCGACCAGATTTTTCGGAAAACGTGTTTGAAAATTTCAAGCCAGGGAAACGTGTGAAAATTTCAAACACGTTTTCCGAAAAATCTGGTCGGTGGAATTAGTTAAAATTTTTACCAGCTATTCAGAGCAACAAAATGAATGCTCTCACAAAGCCGTTTTTAGATATTCGATTTGGAAAAAAAGATATAAATCAAACAAATTTTTCGACTCTGTGGGGTACAGATCTCCTAAATGCTCGAGCCCTTAAGTTGATTTCAGTTTCATAATGCCAGTAACTAATCAGCGTGTTTCACTCGTCATACATTCTGCGAGCTTATTTTCGCGACTTTCATATGTCTATGTAAATTCAATCTCTTCAAAACTGTTTACACTATTTAGCACATCAATTTTTTTAAAAAAGTGATCGAAGACTATGCGTCCGAATTCTGAGGCTCCCGCCTTGAATCTTGAATTGTCCGCAATACGGTGTACACACTCAAGCTTGTTTTTAATTCGTAACCCGTAGCTAGCAGTGTTTCGCGCGCAATGTGCGTTGTCGCTCAGTAGTAGTAAATGCTCATGGTGAATTTACAGCAGCACCACTGCACCTGGCTAATTGAAGGAATTGACGCCTCGCGTCACGTACACAAATTCGTTTCAAGTGCACGGGGGCGCGCGCTGCAGTTATTAAATTCGACATCTAATTTTTGAAATATGCATTGTCCTCGTATAGTACCGGAGACAACTATTTTACACCCTTTGTCGAGAGCGTATTAATGTCAATCTCGTGTTGAATTTCATTCGGGCGTCGATTGTCTGATAGGAGGCAATAATTTGACGAATCGACCCCACGTTATTCCGGTATTATTCAAATTGTATAATTTTGAAAAAAATGTTGAAATCGTGTATAGAAATCGATCAAACTCAATACTTGAATATTGCTATTATTTATGAGTGAACGTCTGTATAAACTCGACCCAAAAGTTCAATTAAATTCTAAAAATAAAAATTCAACGAAAATAGGAAAAGGAATCTGACGTTTTATTTCTGACGCCTTTACATGCAATGAATACTAGATGATAAAATCAACAGAAGTGAACCATAATGATCATTTTTCTTTTTGGTTGAGCTTTGATTCTAAAATTTTTTTAAACTGCTTTTGTTTTTTAATCTTATTTTTGATCACGAAAATTCACATAAGTTTAAGCTTTTTTTTGTCAAAATTTGTTAAAATGTCACTACTAATTACCCGTAGTTTAGCAACCGTTTATCTATTCATTAATAAATCAACTTTAAAAAGAAAAATTGTAATTTTAATATTTTTAATTAAAGAATATATTTGTGGCTAAATAATTTACCATCGATTTTACTGTCAGTACATTTGGATAGCAATAATCAGCTGTGAAACAAGAGAACCTATCAATTCTCTGAGAGCAGCTTCAAGGAAGTAACCGCTAGATGTCGTAATCAATTCCAAACGCGAAAGAGAAACGTTTTGTAGCTATTAAAGAAAATCAAATTTAGTTTCTTGAAAAGTGATTCAGGAATTCATCTCTCGATGTCAAGCGATTAATCGCTTTTCCACTACACTCGGCGTCCAAGCGCACGCAGTCCCTCGGCTAATCTTCTCCCTTGTTCCACTTTAATACGAATTATATACAGGCTCACGTATACGCGTATATACGAAACTTTGCTTTTGTTTCGATACAAGCACACGCTCACCGGTAGCCGCGCGCGGTGTTTATATCGGCCGGGCCATACACGTATACGTGCGGCCTTATTAACTTGACTTGTCACTTTTTGCACGGTTAATATTTACGGTGCGCGCGCGGCTATAGAAACGAGCTATGTATATAATAATATGTGTATAATATACAGGCGCGAACCGGGATTTATGAAGTATCCCCGTGTATCGTTACGCGCGCTGTACGTCGACACGCGGAGTAAATTAACTATTTTACCTCGGCTATATATGTATAGTCCGTCGTCGTGCAGAAAGAGAGCGAGTGTATGACGTCGAGTCTTTTTCGTGTACGTACACTTAATTAGATTGCCGAGGAAAAAAATTAAGCTCCGCTCGACACTGCGTCCAAACATTTTTATTTGGTATTTGCGTACTCACACGGCAACGTGTATATAACGCGAACTGACGAGGAACTAATTAATTGTCGCACGAGAGCACGATGCAAGCTCGAAAGTGTCAATTTTTCACAGCAGCAAAAGTTGTCACGTCGGGGCATTAGTTTACTCGAAAAAACAGACGCATAAACTATTTTTCAACATTGATTGAATCTCCCTCGTATACACGGTCGATCAAAATTTTGATCCTTCTCGTTGCGATAAAAGATTAATAACAAACTTTTGTCATTTTTACCAACGCCACTCGCAGTTTTACGAGCGAGCGTATACTAAAAATAACCCACAGGTACT
The DNA here is from genome assembly GCF_000599845.2 of Trichogramma pretiosum. Taxonomy (NCBI): domain Eukaryota; kingdom Metazoa; phylum Arthropoda; class Insecta; order Hymenoptera; family Trichogrammatidae; genus Trichogramma; species Trichogramma pretiosum. Next base: position 209,274 of record NW_019640822.1, read on the forward strand.
TACAAGCCGATATACATTGTAAATTTGGTGAAGTATAAATTCACAAGAAGCCGCGCAGCTGCGAGTCGCGAAGGAGTTATACACGCACGGTGGGCGCGAAAGTCCCCTTTCGCGTATACGAATATAAACTTTGCCTCCACTTTTATGTGTACGTGCACGCGTATAATGCGGAGAAAGAGAGCTCGTGACTGTGTATATAGAGGCGCGAAGAAAATTTGGCACGGCTCAGCGGGACAGTTGCGTCCCTATAAACAACCTCATTCATGCAGAAGATCTTTTATTTGTCTCTCGTCTCTTTCGTCTCTTTCTCTCTCTCGTGTCGAGCATCACGCCATCGTGCAGCGAAAGGTCAATCCCTCAACAACATTCTCGAGCTTATAGCATTTTGTTCCGCGCGCGCTCGTATATATGTAGATGCGTATCTCAATATAGCGCAGCGAGTGTAAAACACGCTCTCGTACATGTGTGTGCTATAGACGTCTTTGTGCTGCTGCTGCTGTTGTTGCAGTGGCAGTGGTTTCGCGTCGATGGATCTGTCGTTGTTACGGTTGGAAGCTTCGTGCAGTCGACCAGATGGTAAAAATATATATCCGAGTATTTGATAGGCAATCAACAGGTACACATCACGTATATATAAGCAAGCATGAAAATAAACTCGGTCGGAGATTTTGAAAGATCTTGCAACTTTGTCGTAATTATTATTATTATTATTTTTTTTTTTTCAAGTAAATATTAGCAGAGGTAAATCACTTGAACTAAATTTACAAGTCCATTTACAAGTCTCTGTAATTTCGTGTTGCACTTAAAAAATAAGAAACTTCGCGAGCGCGGGGGCCAACCCAAACGCAAAAGTCTTCAAATATTAAACTGTATGTACTTACAATTCTCAAACTTTCCTTTTGCGAATTGCAAATCCGCAGCCGTGGCTCCATATTTTATGTATTCCGCTGCATTCGCTCGCCGTATTTACACCCAAAGAGATACATATATATAATACACAGGGCGCACGCATTACTCCAGGCATGCAAATGGATTTTGAAACAAACCGCGCGCGCTCGCCACTTTCTCCCTCCCCAAAAATTTTCATTTAATAATCGGCAAAGCAATAATTCTCGGGTTATAGTTCTCATCGTACAAAATGTCGAAACGCGCGCTCCTTTCTATAAATTATTCGAATTCGTATATTTTTCAGCCGCGCGAAACTTGCCCGATGAAATTCCGCGCGCAACAGCAGCTACTTGGGTATGCGCGCGATGTAACTTGCAGTAGTACAGTGTTGTGGTATATAGCTGCAGGCATGCTATAGTTACAACGCGATTACAAGCTCGCGCGAGCTTGTACTTGCCGAAAGTCGTATATATGTGTTTTAGACAAAGGTATGCCTCACGCGCGAAGAAACTACAGATGCTCAGTGTGTATATATTCGGACTCTTTTAGACGTTTGAGTAAATTGAAAATGAAATTTAAAGCGACAACAAGGAAATGATTCAATTTTCAATTTAACTTGTTGGGGGGTTGCGCAGTACTCGAAGGTGTCGCGAGCACGCATTTCGTCGTGCGCTATCGGAGTCGAGCTAACAATCAATGATTATTTACTCAAAACTTGACGAAGACGCGCCCCGACGACGATGCGACATTGACGAAGAAAGTTGACTTTAGCCAGCTCCCCTGCATTTAGACACTGTAGCTCCGACGCAGCTCTCGGGCACGTTGGCGCCAAATTGAATGTTTGCCGATCTTGTAATTTTACTCGGTCAATAGAACGTTTTGGGAAAGCTATCGCGATCTCGCGCGTGAACCCATATCAACCGTTACCACGTAGAGTAAAAAAAAAAAAAAGAAAAAAAAAGAAAGAAGTTTAAAAAAAGAGTAAAAATGCGGATTTCGACCGCAGCTTTTGAGCGAGCGTCAGTTTGCGGTTTATAAGCGCGTATACAATTTCCATGCACGAGCAGCAGTTGAAGCAGCGGTAGAGAGTCATACGATAGCCGTAATAAGTAGAGGAGAATCGCCGTCGTCGTCGTCGTCGTTCGTGCAAAAGAGGAAATCGGCCCATCGCCGTGCGCGCGAGCAGTGCCGTAATATTCGCGAGTATATTACACATTGTGTGTACGTGTGTGTGTGTGTACGAGCTCGACTCGTACAATGCTGCGGCCTGGCTTCTCTTTCTCTCGGGTCGGCCGCCGCCGCCGCCGAGAGGAGACGCGGAGCCGAATCTCTTCACACGCGGATGAATTTCAATATCCTTTGTTCCTCCGCCACGTCGTCCAAGAGGTGTGCTGCTATACATTTTATAACATACGCGCTTGGTGCGCATTCAGAAAGAAAGAGTTACACGAAAATAAATAAAATATCATGTACGCTCGCCTTCGTGGTGAATGATATGCATCGGGGGTCGTGAAAAAAGTGGCACATATAACACACTAAACGCACGTCGTGTACGCGACGAGGCGTAGCCTAATGAGTCGAGTCCTTTTAAGAGAGATGACGAAGAATCAACCGTGAAACGGTGGCAATAATTAAACATCGAAGTCGACCTCAAGGAGCTGCTGCCGCTGTACAACAAGAGACATCGTCGTCGGTCGGGAGCCATTATAACGACCGGTTCGTATCGGTGATTTATATACATGCATATAACATTTCTGTGTGTGTGCGTTGCATACACATGTAGTACTAAACCACCGGCGAGCGATGGGCAATGAATTAGCGAAATGATGTTTCAGACTGTACATTATACACATCAGATGAGCCGCGCGCGTTTGCCTTCGATAATACGACTGATGGGAAGATATAACGATCCTTAAAGAACTCGTGTTTGCGCGCGCACGAGGAATCCAAGGATACGCGCGGTCGCTGTTTTTGTTATTTGTCATTGGTGATATCAACGTATTTTTTTTATAAATCGAAGCTAATTCACAATGACTTGGTATTATGTATAAACTTACTCTGCTCGCTTGGGAGCGAGTTTAAAAAATAAAGTAGCTGAGACGAGATACGCTCTTCGGAACTCTTCGGAATATGGACTTTCCGCGTCGTAAAAAAGTCTTATTTTTCACGACGCGCGTGCGTATATACCCGGCCTGTTTCGCGTAAGCATGGAAATCAATGCGGTAGTGAAATTTTTATGGGTTTCTCAAAATTTCGACCCAACTTGACTCGCGAAGAAGAAGTTTTACGAAGCGAATTTTCGGGCCCGCGCGCGCACGAACAGTTTGAATAAATTTTCAGCCGCAAGGAAAAGTTGCCTAATTAGTTTACGATAAAAGCCGAAGGGATAAACTCCGAGCGTCTATATATTCTTCGTGCATCCCAAAAAGTGAGCTTCTAACTCGATTGAGAAGTAGGCAAAATAATAATTGTATCGGGATTTGAACTGCTTAAGCCGTGAGCGAACTCGGACGAAAAGCGATTCTCGGCAGCGTAAGTATATTTCGTTCTCGGCGCAAAGTATTTGCCGCGTTCGGAGCCGCTACTTTTTTCATGGTAGTTCGAGTAAGGTGAGTTTGGGGATGAACAGTGGAGCACGCCAATCATGGCGTGGGGTGGGGGCGGCAAATTGTAAAATGAATATCAAAATTTTACATTGTATATTTGTAAGGACCTATTTACTTGATATTTTTTGTGTGAAATCGATATTGTCTGTGGCAAGTTTTTTGAGAAGTACTTAGTTTTAGAGGGCGGGGAAGTCATCGAACGAATCTTCGGCAAGTTAGACTTTTAAATTGGTTCAAATACTGTTAGTATAAACAGATAAATCGGTAACTTAATTGTAGACAAAACGATGATAAACGATTTTGACATTGTCCCTCGAAGATTATGTTTGTAGTAAAAACAAATTAGTTTGAACGTTGTCTTCCTCGACGAAACAAGCCATAATACCAGAAGATCAATTCTACTCATCAAATTTCTGTGGTACTAAATATAAAGATCCGTTATTTAATTCAGGCACCAAAATGGATAAAAGTGAGAGGAAATCTGAAAAGCTTGTCTTTGAAGATAATTCAAATGAACACGATATTATTGTTTCAGACGATAAGCAATACGTTTGTGATATTTGTCAGGAGGCATTTACTCTACAAACAAGCATGATAACACACCGAGATACAATTCACAATAAAGAAAAAAATTACGCATGCGACAAGTGCGAAAAGAAATTTGTGAAAAGATCGAGTTTGCTTACGCACCAAAAATTAGTACACAAAGAACGCGAAGATTATGTATGCAACAAGTGCGAGAGAAAATTTGAAAATAAATCAACTTTACTAAATCATAAAAAAATATTCCACGAAGTTTTCAAAGATTACTTATGTGAAAAGTGCGCTAAAAGATTTGGTACTAAGCAGAGTTTGTTCTTGCACATAAAGACAGTACACGATGGTCGTAATAATTTTATCAGTGATGAGCGCGAGAAAAAATTTGGAGAACAAGGTAAATTGAGAAAACATCAAAAAACAGTTCACGAAGGTCGGAAAGTTTACGTATGTGACAAGTGCGAAAAGAAATGCAGATGGAAATCGCATTTGATTATTCACCAAAGAACAGTCCATGAAGGTCGAAAAGATTTTGAATGTGATAAGTGCGTGCAAAAATTTGGAATAAAGCAGAATTTGATTATCCACCAAAAGATAGTACACGAAGGTCTCAAAGACTACACATGCAACAAATGTGAAAAGAAATTTGGAAGAAAATCAGATTTGTACAGGCACCAAAATACAGTTCACGATGGTCAGAAAGATTTTGCGTGCAACAATTGTGAAAAGAAATTTGGAACAAAATATGTTTTGCTTACGCACATAGCGACAGTCCACAAAGGTCGTAAAGATTACACATGCGACAAATGCGATAAAAAATTTGGACACAAATCGCATTTGCTCGAACATCAATGGATTTTACACGAAGGTCATAAAGACTTCGAGTGCGACACGTGCAAGATGAAATTTGGAAAAAAGTCGAGCTTGTTTATGCACAAAATGGCATTACATGAAGGTCGGAAAGATTTTGCGTGCGATAAATGTCAGAAGAAATTTAGACGAAAATCGCATTTGCTCTCACATCGAATGGTAACACATGAAGGTCGGAAAGATTTCAGATGTGACACGTGCGAAAAAAAATTTGGACATAAAATTACTTTGATCAGGCACCAAGAGACAGTACACGAAGGTCGGAAAGATTTCGCATGTGACAAGTGCGAAAAGAAATTCGGGGCACGAAGCAGTTTGATCAAACATCAGAAAAGAGTCCATACAGGTCTTAACGATCACATATGCAACGAGTATGAAAAGAAGTAATGATTGACAATTGTAAATTATGTATAAATACTAAAACATATGTTTTCTAAAATTTCAATAAAAATTCTGCTGAAATTATTGTTTATTACCTGAACTTCTGGTATCATTACACCTGTGCACACTGACGTTGTGGCATTATCAAATTTCGCGTACTACTTATATTAGACTTGGTGCATTTTATGGCTACTTCATTTATGAAGCTCTTCAAGCAATGATCAAATGAGCATTTTCTCCTTCACTTTTTGTTTGAAACTGTGAACGGAGCGAACATTTACTTGGTTACTCGATTTTTGATTAACCTTGCATTACAATATCTTGACTTTGATTTGATCAAACATGCTCTAGTAAAAGATTATGATACATTGGCCGAAAGACTTATCGTTTCTGATAAAAGAGACGCGATCGGTAAAAACAGTGAGTTTTTATCGAAAAAAACAACGTGAAAACCGCCCAAATACTAAAGTAGAATATTTTAGAAATAACTTGAACCAAAAAGATTTTTGAATTACTTAAAAATTAATAAAAGCTTTCATGAATGTTTTCGAATTGCGTGAGCGGCAAATAAAAGTCTACGTGGGAGCAGCACTTTGTTTCAACCACCACTGATGGTGAATTCTTTACGCTTCGAAGCTACAAGACAAAAAAAGCTATGTGAAAGATGGGATCGTAACAGTGAAAATGGGTATTATGTTTTCATTATTATTGAAACATCCCAATGAGACAAAATAATACGGTAGTCACCAAAGTATCAATGGGTTGCTGAATTGATGCTGTGCTCGGGCACGGGATATAGAGAAGATCAGACCAATTTTGTGATGAGTTTTCATATTGCCATCTGGCGTTACACATTTTGAAATTTAATTGAGGGCGACAATGGTATAGAAAATAAACACAAAACAGACGGTTTCTAATCCTTCGAAATGTTTGAGATTCAAGTGCTCGGTAAGTTTTCATATACTTGCAGTAGGCGTAACGAATGCAACACCACCGCAATGAAAACGATTTAATTGGAGTCTGCTCACGTGAAAAAATAAACTATTTTGTAAAAACCTGGTGCTTTAAATGGGCGAAGTGATGTCAACTAGCTCACTAAATTCGAATCTTTAAGGAGTTTTGAAACAGACTGACACTGTTGCATTTTGATCATTTCTCCTCCTTTCCCCTTCTGCATGTAGAGAAGTGACCATTGATTAAAAACCTAATCAACTCACTGTGAGTTGTGACATCTGATCGAAGAGAATCAAGAACTTTCGTGGGTTCAAAGCTCATTACAGATATAAGATTTCGTGTACCATTAGCAATTACTTTGCCGTCAAATCTGAATTTTTGACGAAGTGAAAATTCTGAATCACACATGAATCAATGTATCTATGTATTTTTATAATTCTTCATTTACTATCTGTAATCTACTTCGGGGCCACTTGGGGTTCTACCCCCCGGTCCCATAAATAAATAAATCAATTCACCCATTAATAAATCATTTTGATCATTGATCATTTTTGTTGAGAATGTATGTACAGAACTTTATTTTTTCACTTTCGGAATCTATTACGACATCTAGTGGTTAATTTCGAAGTCAGCTTCACAGGAGTATTTTTGATCAGTAGCTTCAGCTGGGCTACTCATGGTCCAAAAAAATTTGGTATTCACAGAGGTCGTTTGTTTCTAGACATTTTATTCAAACTAGCTCAGGTTTTACCAGCTGACATTTGTAAAACATACATTCATGTGAAACTTTTAAAAAAATTCGTCCACAAGACTTTTTATCGACCTTTTGACAAACTTTCAGAGTTTCTACGGGCCCGCGATGGCAATCAATGGCAAATTCTTCACGCCTCGAAGCTAGCGTGGATAAAACAAAAAAAAAGCTCTGCGAAAGTGGAATGCACCGCGTAAATGCGCGCACGAGCGCAGCAGCGGCAGCGGCGTACCTAATCGTTATAACGCGCGCGTATGACAGCGCGTCGTGTGTGCGCTACCGCTATCGGGAATATCAATCTCTGGGCTGTATAAGGGCTGCTGCTTGGCGCGTATTTATAAGCACGATCTTTCTCTCTCTCTCTCTCGCGCGCGCGACTCGTTCATAATATTTTGCTCGCCTCGCGCGCTCGTTACGTCGCTGTGACTAATTGCTCAACGGATTCGCTCTTCATTTTCGGAGGTGTTAGCGCGCGCGCGCTTTGTTCGGGTTAAAATCCAGCTTGACTGATGCTTTATACGTTGTTTTTTGATCAACGAAAAATTTGCAGACGAGACAGTTGACAAAAAGGCTTCTTTTTAACGATTTCACGCGTTTATGGAGAATACAAATCATGTAAAAGCATTGGACGTTAATGGTCTATAAGTTGTCGAGCAATTTTAATTGGTCTCTCCATAACTCAGTCGTATAAAATCGATGAAACGACCATATAGAGAATTGAATGGGAAGCTTACAAATATTCCTATTTGTAAATTACTCGAATAGTCGAGGAGAATTTGTGCCATTTTTCAAGAGGACATTCAACTTTACAATTGAAATGGATAGTTCTGTTACTCGATAGTTACTCAAAACTAACATTCAATATACGTTAAACTCTCCAACAAACATTTCGTAATCAAGTATGCATATAGCCATGATTAAAACGATTCGCACTCTACTGCGTTCTCAGTGAAAAATTACTTCCGTATTACTTTCGAATTGCACTTATATACAACTAAAAAAGAGCCGACGCGCTCGCAAGCCACAAACGCATCTAATTAAAAACGAAGACAACTGTTTTCCTCGGGCGGCGGCGGCGGCGGCGGCGGCGGCAGGGGGTGGGTAGGAAACGCGCAACGAAAGAAAACAGGAGAGGATTAAACTTTGGTACTTAATATACGTCTAACTTCGTTTGAATCCGCAAACAGTGTGTGCTCGCGCGCGCGCGCGCGGTTATTCAAATTTATCTGCTTACTCCCGGTCTTGACTGCGCGCGCGACGGCAGCGGCGGCGGCGGCGGAGAGTAGCTTGCGGTCGAGGAGCAAAAAGATAACTATAGTTATACGTACGAAGGTAAAGAGATGTACGAGGTATTGTATAGCGCCTTGGGTGTAGGGAGAGAGAGAGAAAAAAAAGAGCACACGAAATTGGGATGCAATCCACGAATTATTGCTTGTACGTTTCAAAGGGTGTGTGTATACTCCTGCACGTATGTGTGTGTGTGTGTGCAACTCATATCATGCATAATTCAGGACGAGATCTAAAACCGAACTTTCCCGATCGTTTTGTGTACAGTGCGCTCGACTGCGTTCATCTCGATACTCGAGTACATACACACACACACACACACTACAGCAGCAGCACTTGGACTCATTATCGCTAGCTGATCTAGAATTGCCTACAGTGTATAGTTTTTACAGCTGCTGCACAGCGCAGCAGAGAGTGTGTGTACGTCGTTGTAAAATTCACAATCTCGTGTGTGTGTGTGCAGCTGAATTTTCTTGCTGTGTACTGAGTGCGCGCGCTGATAAAGTTTTCAACCGAGCGGCGAGTCACGTTTGGTCTCGACAAAAGCTCCTCGGTGCACAAGTCCGTGCAACGAATGATATATGGAGCTCGATGTGCTCTTTGCGATTATCGAAATTTTCCACGTTTCGTTTTTTTTTTCATCGTTACATAAATAAGAAAAAAAAACGAAGCCGAATTTATCGCGTTGGCTTCTGACTTTTTTTACGATGGACGCGCGTAAAAATTGAAAGGGATATTTATCGTATATAACGTAATTCTACCGCAATAAAAGGATCATCATTCAACGTATTATTACTTTCGATATTCGCACGCGTAACTGGCGGATTAAATTTCGTTCGGTCTAATTTCTCGCCGACCCTCAATTGGAAAGTGTACGTGTATGTGTGTGTACGAAAATATATATCAAAAATGTGTGCGTGCAGATTTGGCTGCAGCGATCGCCCGACGCGACGCGGTGGTTAACGAACTGTTTACAAGCGCGAAATATCCCTCACCTCCTCCCCACCGGAGGATCGATAGATTTTAATCCGACAATATAACGTTAAGGGAATTCGTTGTATTCCGTAGCCGTGTGGGACGCGACGCGACGAGCTGTGTATATGTGCAGTGTCGCGCGCATTGCGCCCCCCCCCATCCCCTGAAATTTCCACGATAATTCATGCCCGCGCGCAATTTATTATTTGCAACGTGTCACATTGGTCCGCGCGCTCACTGCAGTCCCGAAAATCTGATAACGTTCTTATACTTGTTTATGTATGTTGGCTTTCAAAATTAAACAGCCACTCGCGCGCGGGGTCTATTTGCTCTATCTCTCACTCGCTCGCGAACTGCTGCTGCTGCTGCGACATTGCCCATATATAGATAGCCCTATGTATACAGGAGCAGCCGGGCAATTTCCGAACGAAATGTTGCGTAGCCTTGATTGCGATTAGAGCCGATAAGTTAATTGCTAATTATTTGCTCGGGCCGCAAATAAACTATGACGCTTCATTGAATTGGATTTTCGTAGTGGTGTACAGCGGCGGTAGTCGAGCGAAAAGCGTATATACTTTACGTTTCAATTTCTGTGCCGCTCTTGCACCCCGCGTTGTCCGTAGATAGATCCGAAAAATATCACTCATAGATAATCAAATCGTCTTTCGAATTTATCCTTTAGACTTATCTATTTTGATAGTGCGTTTACCATTTGATTACTTCTCTCCTTCTAGCGTTTGGCGCTATAACTAAATCTAGATGTATATCGGATCTATATTATCGACATACATCAAAATGAACATAAAAAACCACATTAACAATTTTCAAAAATTACTACAGTTTTAAACCTATTTTCTTCAATTTTCATAAGTTTAAATCAAAATTGACTTAGACTATTCCTACAATACAATTTCATTGCGTAAGATTTTAGAGGAGTAATAATTTAATTCATAGATTAACAAATGAGTCAATTTTTTTAAGGAAAATGTAATTCTTTGAATTTTTCGGGGTATTTTCTGAAAGCTGAAGTGCATTAATTAAAACATTTAAACATCCTAACATTGATCGTGCCTTCCATGAATATAAGCTTTCGTTCTAAAAACAAACACTCATATTCTACTCTTGTTTATGCAACTACAAGCATTGTTCAAAGTTGAGAGATACTTTTTTGTAACTATTTATGAAGTTATATCCGAAATTTCGTACCGGTTCGAAGTTTCCTAAATTTCGTCACGCGTGCAACTCTTAAATAAGAAAAAAAGTATCGTTTTTCGTCGCATGAGCTAGCGTCGATTTTTTAAATCCCATGATGTATCGCTCGCACAGTTGCGTAACCGACTCGGCGTATTTGAAATTATATTTCGCAGCTTAAGGCGATATTAACTCAACTCCGCGTGTATACTAATAATATACGGCGCACGCGCGCGCATCCAAGTGAATACATATTTTTATGCCGCCAGATAAGCAGCTATATACAGAGAGAGAGAGAGATGATCATTTCTATGAAAATTCGCACGAGGCGTATATTATATATATCATAAAAGCCGACGATGATCCGCGCCCGGGACATTTATAAGATCGTAAAGAGTGCAAAGTACAGCGCGCCGATTGTACATCGCGCGCGGGCAATAATCCTGTAGCTCGATTAACCGCGGGGCAATCATCGTATCCATAAAAGAGGACGATAAGAGAGAGAGAGGCGCGAATCGCCCGGGAAATCTGCATTTTATTCCCCCTCACTTCCTCATTCGCGAGGTTGGAACAAGACCATGAGGAGGAGTAGGAGGAGGAGGCATTAAGACAAAGCGTGAAATCGATTATACGAGTGGAAAGTGCTATTTATCGTGAGCTCGCGGCTCGTCGCTCAAAAGACCAAACTCCGCTGGCTGTATGTATACTATATAGCAGATCGCGCGGGTATAAACTTCTCCATTGAGGATTATGATAATTTCTCGCGGAGCATTCGCTGATGCGGTAAAAGCTTCGCAAATATAGGTATATACAGGTATATGTTTATACGTGTGCGTTGTGCACTGATGTATACATCGATACACACGGAAAGAGCCCCCGATACTTTGAAGCACCACCACACGCGACCCAAAGAGAGAAAAAAAACATTAATTTCTTTTCCTACGTTCTTCCATTTTTTTTCACACATATTCAACTTCCGTCTCTCACGCAGCTAATTTTCATTCGATTAATCCGCAGTTGCGGTTCAAAAAAAGCTCAGCATTAATTGTATATTCATCCGAGATCCGATTCTTACATTATACAATCGCGTGCGCGCGCGCAAGTCATTGACACGAATTCATTTATTCAATCCGCGCGAGATTACAATAATTCAGAATCAGTGGGTCAATGCAACTTTTATACACAAATGTACGCAACGAAATTCACCATTTGTCTCTCTCGATCCGCGTGACATGAAAGGCACGCGACGCGATGATGGTGCACGCACGAAAAAACAAGCTCCAGTGTTGTCTTCCAAATATAGCTTGCCCTTGAAGCCGAAGTTTATATATCTGCGTAAGATATAACTTATTCAGTGATAAATAAGTAAATTCCGGATTTTATTCCGACGTTACGTACCCCGGTGAAATGCCAATCTTTTTTTTTTTTTTTTGAGAAATACGTACATTTATATATCCGAAGTTGAACTCGATTTTCACTCGCTCCACCTATACGGACTATAAATCAAGTCGAATTTTTCCTCTCTTTGCATTTTTACCCTCTCTCTCTCTCTCTCTCTCGCTCTGTCTTTAGTTCTGCTCTCGGCTACTTCTAGAGTACACATTATAGAAACGGAGAGTATGTGCTCTCTTGTCTGCCATGTGTGTGCTGCTCTACCACTGCTGCTGCGCTGCGTGCGCGAGACAGTCATGCTGAGAGCAAATGAAAGAGAGGCAAAAACAGTAGGGTACATTACTCCGAGGTAGCACACACACACACACACACACACGTGTATAGGTATGTATAAGACAACGACTGCTGCCGGTACATAACGGCAAAGTCATTACCCGCAGAATCTAATCGTCCGCATACATCTTGGCGCTGAGCGAGCTCGTCGTGTGATATATACGTTACACACGTATAATAATCCTTTTCTCCTTCGTGGCCCGAGCTCGAGCTCGAGGATCGTTGCGCCGCGAATATTCGTCGCTCTCTTCGTTCGAGTGCCATTCAAAGCCTATATCCCGATGATAATTAGCCGATTAAGGGGACGGTCTGGAGTCGCGCGGCTGCGCCGCAAAATGGCTTTTCGAACCTGCCTTTAAACGACGCTCCGTACGAAACTATTATACAAGCTGTTGCTGTAAACCGCGCCGTAACTGCAGTGTATGTGTGTGTGTGCGTGTGCAGCTACCGTGCATAATAATGAATACATTATCGCAGACGGTTTTGCGAGCCGAATCAAATTTATTATTGACCTTTGCGCATTAGCATTAGAAGGCGATTGAATAATTTTGCGAGCGTAATATAGTACGCGCAATTAGAAAGCGGGGAGCTGTGTGTGTGTGTGGGTATATGGCTTATGCGCAGCAGAAAAATCCAACTAAACGCAACTACGTACGTTTGTCTCTCTTGGCAAATAGATCGCGTGACTCTCTGTCTGTGCTTCGAGCAAAGCCAGAACAGCAGCAGCAGCAGCAGCAGCTCGAGGGATATATCGCGAAAAACTGGTCGCCCGTTTGGGATATAATCGCAGCCGGCTGCCTATTTATATTCTCCTACTTCCCCGCGAGACAAATGAGTACTTTACTCGATTGGCCTGCGAGCGCACAAAAAAAGAAAGAAAGAGAGAAGGATGCACTAAACCTCGAGAGCTTGTACAATAAAAATAACTGCGACTGCTGCAGCTACAAAAAAAAAGTAAACAAAACGAGAAAAAATTGATCCTTTTTTTTTTTTTTTTAAGAAACCACGAGAAGTACTTTTTCATACTTGTTTGACTTACGAATTATCGAGTGCAAATGTTGTTACAAATTCTCATATTTAAAATCGTGGCAGGCAGCAGCAGCAGCAGCAAAAAAAGAGGCAAATATAAAAAAGAAGGACAAGAAGCAAACAAGGACAAACACACATAAACGCGTATGTATAACACGTGTGTTAGTGCGATACTGGTTTAAAGGAGCTCGCGGCTAATTGCATACTGATTCTTCGCTTATTATGTGTACACACACACAGACACACATACCATTCGCAAAAGGAGCTCGACGCGAAAGCAATACGAATAATACGTACGTCTCGTCCTGGGCGCTCTCGAGCTCTCTTATCGCCCGCGAGAGAGAGAGAGAGAGTCGACGGTGTAGTATTATACATGCACTCGAACTCCTTTTCAACTTTATGTTCTGAGAGTTAAGTCGCTCGGCAGTCTCGAGAATCACGCTTACACACACACACACACTTACGAGCCCACGAGCTCTTTGGAGAAATCCCGCCTTATGGCTCGATCTCGATCCTTATATTCCTGTTTTATCATCGATGTTATTCAATGAATATGCAAAGTAATCTCTCGATATCTCTTTTAACGTACGTGTATATTTCTTTTTTCTTTCTAATTACGTTAATCCCCGATAATATTCATCGACGTTTCGCAATTTTTATATACCTTTTTCTCCGATCGTTTATCGAAGTTCATAAAGTTAAGTCCTTCTCGTTCGACTTATATACAGAGGTTATTGTCGGATTGGAACGAGTACTCGAGAAACTTGAATAAATCAGTGCGCGCGACATCGTCACCGCACAATGTGCTTAATAATTTTCTTCCTTGCGCAAAAGCTTGCGGTACCTTTCCAGCCCGCCCGCCCAACCAACCGCCGGAAAAGCTCTTTTAATAAAAACTTGATAAAACTCTCTGCCCCGCGAACATTTATCAAATTTCCTTAAAAACTAATTAAATGTAAAGGCGCTGTGTGCTGCTGCAGTGCCGTCGGTGTCTGTGCTCGCGCGGGCGAAAGGATCCTCTCTCTCACTCTCTCTCTCTCTCTCTCTCCGACGAAAGACGATTAAAATTCCCTTTAAAACACATTTTCCTTCTCTTCGAATAGCCCATGCATTATTCTAGCCGAGCTCCTCTATCGAGCTTCAAATTCAACGCCTATGCATACATATACATCACTGGAGCTGTGGAGAGTCTTACCCTCCTTCTTTCCTCGAGTGCCAAAAAACTTATAGTTTTTCATCCTCCAATAGTCGATTTTATAACGAAAAATATTGCTTAACTCAGAGTATTGAGATACGGACGTGTTTTTGTATTGCTCCATAAATTATTCTTTTCTACATATCCTACTACATTTTTCTACAGTTCTTAGATAATTCTCATTTTTTTGCTACAGTTTTTGATAGTTACCAGCGTTTCCAAATAAATTCGTAAAAACAAAATAACGAACGTTACAATAATTGCAAATGTGCTGGAGCCAGCTCATCAGTTTAGGAAAAATAAATGAAACACAAGTTGTTGTGTGTTCTAACAACAAGTGCAAAACTTGTTGGTCGTCAATTTTATTTTAATGCTCATCATCACCATGAGTTTGACTTCAAGAATGTCAACATTTTGCACACAGAGAAGAACTAGTACAAGAGACTCATCGCGGAGATGTTTTATATAAAGAAAAATAAATTTGCCATCAATAAAAAAGAAGATACGCGTGAACTGAGTTTATCATATTATAGGAGTCTATTTTTATAATTTTATAATTTGATACATTGTAATTGGGCTTTGATTCTTTTGTTTGTGTTTGTATTTGCAAGTTTATACTGCCTTAGAATAATATTTTGTGTGTTTAGTATATTGCTCACTGTAACCAGGTGTGTACTGCGTGAAAAATTGGTGATATTATTGATACGAGTATAGCTATTATTATATAATAATTTTCCTTCTTATAGCCTGATGAGGTCGAAAAAATTTCGACGAAATTTCGCATATTAAAATGAAATTGACGACCAACAATTTTTACACTTGTTGTTAGAACACAAGAACTTGTGTTTCATTTATTTTGCCTAAACTGATTAGCTGGTGAACTCTAGAACATTTGCAATTATTATAATTAAAAAAAGGCAACATCATGAACACGACGAACATCACTTTTGACGAACGTACATAATATGTTATACGCGGGGCATTTTTAATATCTATCAAACTCATCTATTTTGATCGTGCGTATTTACAATTTCATTAACTCTCGCCACCAAGCGGTTGACGCTAGTAATTGTACGTTAACAACTACATTCGAAAAGTATTACGAATTTTCATACTTCTTCATTAATTCCTTAAATATCCTCATGGTTTTTCACTCTCAAATATTCGATCCAGCATGCGTTTCGTGCAATATAAAAACATTGTTATTTCGTACCTCGCAGTCGATGTACGAAAAAAAGACCCAGCTATACAGCGCAGTTACGTTCAAGTGTCTTATCTCGTCCACGCGCGCGAACGACAACGTGGGAATGTGCTTTTATCATATTTTTTTTTTCGTTCACGTATAAATGACAAAATTGAAGTTTCGCGTCGCGGGCGAGAGCGTACAGTAACGACGCGAAAAGTCATTAACTTTTATAGGCATTTTAATCCCGTGTATATAGCCATGAGGCGCGCGCGCAGCAGCATGGGCTAGAGACCGTGCGCAGTGCGCTCTTTTCAATTTTCATAAATCTCATAGATTTCGAGCGCGCCGGCCTCGATAAACTTCTGCGCGCACTTTCATCCACTACTATACGATGCTCGGTGTAAATGAAATTGGTTATACACTCGCAATTCGAGAGAGAGAGAGGAAAAAATGACGTTTTTCGCACCCGCGCGCGCGAGCCCTCAAAGGTGGTTTCGGTTAATCCTCGAGCTTTCGATATGGATGTGGAAAAAAAAATCAAAATCCAACAGTTAAAACAAATAGACAAAGTTTCACATTCAACGTGTTCACGCTTTCGAACACGTTTTTCGAATGAACGAGAAAAAATCTACACCCGCGGGCATTCGATCGTTTTCAGCAGAAACAAACAATCGTAACATACGGAACACGAGCAAAGCAAGAGTATACATAATTGCGTCGAGTAATCCTTTCTTGGACTCGGTCTCTCGTGTACTCTTTGCGTCAAAAGCCGCCTTGAAAGCTCCGAAAGGGGGAATGGCGGCAACGAGCGACGTTCTTTTTTCCCCACAAGAGGATAAAGTTATGCGTTTTATCGCGCGGTAAAAAGTGGTCTCTTTAATAGGCAAGCAGCAGCCCTTTGACACGTGTGGCATGAAACGTTCGTTCCTGCAAGACGTATATATACGTATATATCCCGGGGCTTGCACGGAAAAGCACTGTTGCTACATGTGTGTGCTCGCTTTGAGTTGCTTGCCACTACTGCCGTTGCTCTCTGCGATTTTCAAATGCACACGTGGATGCACTTGTAACAGCGCCCAATACAAGTATATACGTAGCGGTGCAGGCAGAGCTAACTTTATACCGGCGTCAATCGAATTTTCCTCCGCTTTTGTGTGTATGTGTGTACTACTTCATCCAGCATACATCCGTACGTAGCTTCTTTGTGTGTGTGTGTGTGCGCGCGTGCATTTATAAGGACCCACTCGCACATTTGCCCCAGTGCCGCCACGCTGCGATCTGCCAGGGCTGCTGACTTTGTTACGGATTTACCCCGCCGGAGCTGAAGCTGAGTTTTGAACTTTTAAAGTGAAATTTCTTCGGGGTTGAGGTACATATATATATGTAGGTGCGAGAGTTCGCGAAAAACGAGCGATTGTGGCGCGCGTCTGATATATATACGTAGTGAGGATATAAACACTCGGGCTCCGCACTAACCTAGCTCGAACCTTCGCCATACTTTATTATCAAAGTTGAATAAAAATTTTTATCGAATGCTATTTTCCGAGTTTGAGTGAATTTTAGTGGAGCATAAAGAGCTTTTGAAATAATGTCGTTCGAAGGACTCTGATTTTTTGTCAAATAATCCGAGCCGCGCGTGCCCTGCGCACGAATAATGAACGATCAAACGACGCGTGTGACGCGCATTTGCTTAATCAACGTTGATACGATATATGTGCACCCGTACGCGCTTCATTACGTAATTACACGTATCGTATTAACGCGTGTAAAAAAAAATATATATATCCTGTCCACGTTCATTTTTCGTGTCAGTAATTTTGCGAGGATGTATGTAGATATGCAACGCGACCGACAAACCGAATACGATGTATTATTTGCATATAAACGAGGTATAGCGCGCGTCGATGACACGGAGATTACGAGCTTGTATATTATATATACCCGCGTATGCATATTATAGGCGTATAGGCCAGAGGACTCCGAGCTTCTCGCGCGTGTATTCGGTGACAATGTTGACAACATTGATACTCGACGTCGAGTCGCGCAAGTGCACGCGCGAGCCGTCTCGCTCGGGACATCCCTTCGTAGCGCTTCATCGAGGGCCTTCTCGCTTGGCCACGCGATGTCAGCGTAGCGCGCGGAGAAGAGAACCTGACAAATCGCCGGAGAGAAATTGATCCGCAACGCGTTGGACATCGTACGTAGAGCTTTACACGCGCCTGCAGACTTGACTAATTTCGCTACTAAATCTGATGTATACGAATTAATGTAACTAGCTCGTTCTCGGTTCGCTTGTACATTTTTTTTTATTTTCCGTAATATAATATAACATCGATAGAAAATTGTTTACTATTCATTCAGACATGAGACACATCATAACGACTTGGTTTTGCCTCGTTTAGACTTATTCGGTTGACTTTCATAACACGATTTGTAAATATTATATATTGAATTAGATTTAAGCTAGCTTGTTTGATGTGTAAAATCATAACACAGAGTTTAGTCGTTCACTAAATTTAAACTGTGAAAGATGGAATCGAGTGACAAATTCAACTGTGCCGTTAGGTAATTTTTATCATAGGGATGAAAGTATTAAAATATTATATTATAACCCTTAAACTTGTTTGACTTTTTTCAGAGTTAAAGAAGAACCTCGCGATGTGTCTTTAACTGAAGATCTTAATTTAATAATTGACAACAAACCCGACCCTAAACATTTGCAGAACTTGAAGTTTCTGCAAGAATTTCCCGTAAATTTTGATTATCACATGCGAATATTTTGATTGTCATTTTTAGCTAATATTTCTACACAACTTCAATTGTTCTTGTTGTAGACTCAAGTACCTCAAGAATGTCGCGACAATCACGAATGTGAACTCCGTGAAAATTTGGAAATAGTTTTTGAGTGTAAAGACGCAAAGTCGAACCTTAATTTATTGCCAGTTAAAAAATTTGACCATGATTCTCCAAATTACTCGCATATGATAAATAGCAATGATTATAATATGCCAAACATAATCAAAAGAGAAATCTCGAGAGAAGTGAAAAAAGAAACTTTTGACACAGAAGAATCAAATTTTAATTTTAATCGTGAGTCTAGCTTGGAAAATGAAAAAAGAAGAATTACAAACAAGTCTAATTATGAAGATCGACTAAAAACACAATTTGATACGGCGCATAATAAAATCACTTATACATGTCATATTCTCAAGAAAAAATTCACAAAGAAAGATAATCTCAAAACTCAAATCGATTTGGTACATCGTAAAATAACCCATGCATTTGATAAGAACCCGAAGACATTCATGCAGAATGATGTCACCCACTCATGTGATATTTGCCGAAAGACTTTCAAACGAAAAAGTTATATCAAAGCTCACATTGATTCTGTGCACAATGGTGTTAAACACGCATGTAATATTTGCGGAAAGTCATTTTCACATAAAAATAGTCTCACAACTCACATCAATTTTATGCATAATGATGTTAAACACGCATGCGATATTTGCGGAAAGACTTTTTCCCTGAAAGGTAATCTCAAAACTCACGTCGATTCCATGCACAATAGTGTCACATATGCATGTGATATTTGCGGAAAGTCATTTTCACAAAAAAGTTATCTCACAATTCACGTCGATTCCATGCACAATGGTGTCACATATGCATGTGATATTTGCGGAAAGTCATTTTCACAAAAAAGTTATCTCACAATTCACGTCGATTCCATGCACAATGGTGTTAAACGCGCATGCGATATTTGCGGAAAGAAGTTTGCATTTCAAAGCTATCTAAGAAACCACATCGATGCGGTGCACAACTGTGTCACATATACATGTACTATATGTGAAAAGACATTTTCAAAAAAAAAAATCTCAAAATCCATATCGATACTGTGCACAATGGTGTCAATCATGCTTGTAATATTTGCGGAAAGAAATACACTGCCCCAAATTCTCTCAAATGTCACGTTGATTCGTCACACAATAAAATCACATACAAATGCGATACGTGTAGAAAAACATTCTTAAGAATGGAAAGTCTGAAATACCACACAAAAGCAGTACATAACAGTGATACCCATCGATGTGATGTTTGTGGAAAGGTATTTATGTACAAAAACAATCTCAATAGTCACGTTAGATCGTCGCATGTTGCTATTGTTTAAGTTTGTGGTATAGCAAAATGTTTGGACGAAAAGGTTATCATAAAACCTGCATCGATTCGATGCATTATTTTTGCATTAAGATATAATAAATATATAAAATGTAATTTACTTGTTTAGAAGACCAAGATAAAAATGTTTATTTATAATAATGTCTTGAGTTTCTCCAATATTATCTAGTGGTTTGTAATAAATGTTCTTGTTTTGTCTAAGTTAATATATTTTTGGAGAAAAATGAAGCGAATTATTAATGATGAGTCAATAAAATGTTGAATCTCTCAAATTGATGTTAATTTTCTAATGCTTTCATTATTTTTAGCCAATTTCATTTTTATATGAGAGTAATATATAATATATAAATCCATCTTTTATAGTAATTATTATAGATCCACTTACGCCTCGATTCGAAGCAACGTTTCATATAGAAGATGAGTCAACGTACCTGAAACAGAAAGACAGTTTTCATGAACAATCAATTTTACGATAGCGATCAGAAATTTATTGCGTTTAAAAAAAAGTGAAAACTTTCTCAATCATCTCCGTACTCTTCTTAAGTGCTTTACAATAATAATAATTCGTGTGTAAAAATAGTCCGTAACATCGAAAGTACTTTTGGCGAATCTCTCAGTGTTATCATTCAACCGCTGCGCAATTCTCTACGAGACGAGGTTTCGCGATCGCTAACTGCACAATGCGTAGTTTAATGTTTGATATACGTGGGAGGCTTCATTCGCATCGTATCGATTAATTATTCGGTATAACGATAAATACAAACAGAGCGGAATGTTTTGACTGCAATTTTTTGCAGCTGCGGCGCAGCACAAAAAATGTTTATTCAAATCATCAAGCAGCCGCGCGTACCCACAAACATACACACACACACACACGCGCGTATGCGCAGACTCGAGTCTGGCAAACAGCGCGCTAACCCTTTGAGATACCATAAATCAGAGGAAGATTAATGCTCGCGCAAAACAAGGGCGGCTTCTCATTCTCTCTCGGCCTCGCGGCAGCAGCAGCAGCTCTTCTGAATTCTCGACGTGTCGCGCGATGAGGAGCGAAGATACCAAGCTTACTGCAGCCCGCTCGCTCTCGCATTGTGAAGAGTCACGCGAGACTTGAAGAGTCGAGTCTTAAAGGCGCTGTGTATACATGGGCACGAGATGGGTAGGCGTATGCATGTGCACACACTCGCGCGTGCGCTTTTATATGACGTTTATGCCATATACGCGTGCACACGTGGAATAAGCGAGTGAGGCAAGTCCACGTCTCTCCTCTAGATGAAAAGGCTTCACGGGTAAAACTGTAAGGACTCTTTATATAAGCTGCATACGTATAATACGAGCTTAGCGCTCGCGCCCGTGTGTGGGAGAATGTTTTTCAAGAGGACCAGGCGCGCGCGCGTGCGATGATGAGTGTGTGTGTCACTTTCGAGAGTTACACTGCTGCCTAATTTTACCGAGAGACTATCATACAAAAATATGAATACAGACACTAGCGTAAGCGCAAAATTCAAGGGCGAGACGGTCGATTGCCTCGTAGATCAAGTCGAGACGGGCGCCTACATGGCCATCTGGTTTAGTTTAAATTGATTTTTGGCCCGAGTACGCGATAATAATTTTTATCGGCGCGCCTAATTTCTAACGAGGTGTAACGAAACGAGTTCCTATCTCGTGGAGCACTTTTGTGGGTGATTTAAATTTTAGGTTTTGGAACTATTCAAAATGAATTATTATATCACGCATAAAGAGAGCCTTGAGCTCATCTTAACGTTATCTGCATAGTTCTGTTCGATGGGGTACGCATCGTGCCTACATTATTAACGAGAGCAAATTTACGCGAGCGCGCGTGACTCCGTATATACAACGTCGCCAAGTCTCTCTCGGCTGCCGTTTGTCGCTCTCTCGCACACACACACACACACACACACTACATAATAATATAACATACACATCGCACAGTGTGTCACCCGTATACATGTAATCATGGTTCGGTGGATCAGCAATATGGCGCGCACCTGTCAGTGGGTTTAAATTCTCGCGCAGTAGCACGCACAGACACACATAAACACACTGTAACTAACTCGATCGAATTGCTATATGATTTGCTCTCGTACATAGTATAATTACATATACCAAGCGAACGCATGACACGCATCGCATCGTACATATCAGGGTATATAATGCGCTATATACAGCGCATAGATTTGACGAAACCGAGAGAATCAAAGCGGCCTATACATGGATGATATTTCAGAGCTATTTTATAAGTGCGCGCTAATTTGGCGAACAAATGGCCAACTCTCGGCAACTTTCCGCGACACTCGTGCATGTATAATCGTTCATACATTACGTAGGTACGTATACCAAAAGTCCTGCGTCACGTAGACGTACACTGTTGGTTTCGACACTATGCTGCAGCATACCTTATACATATTGATATGTGGGAAGGGGGTCAAATAAATAATAACATAGGAATTACGTGGTAGATTGGGGGGAGAGTACGAGAGAGATATAAAGAAATGATAGCTACTGTCATACGAATGGAGTGGGACTGACTCGAGTGCGATGCGGCAGGTGCTTTCGCACCTTGGCGCTGCAAATAGTTACGTGAACAGCCGCTGCACTTTCGGTGCAGTGCGGCATGCCCACGTAACACGGCTAAGGTTGAAACGCGCTGTCCCACCAGCGCACTAAATGATAACAAAAATGTACTGCTATTAATTAATAGCTCTCTCATACTCTTTTCCCGATTTATTAATAATATAATAATCATTACTATTATTATTATCTATTTTCTTTTTCCAAACTTTAACAAAATGTTTATTTTAACTTTAATCCAATACAATTTCAATAATATTATTTCAATATTCAATATTATTTCAATATTATTATTCTCAAATATCATATACTTAAATATTATAAATTTTCATAAAAACCCATATTTTTCCTTCTTACAATCATAGCATATAACATTACAAAATAATATAATTTATAATATTCAAACCATACCAATTTAAATTAATATTACATAATATTTTCAATACATATAACATGTTTAACCATTACCAATTTCCATATATAGAAAAAAAATTTTAAATCCCTTACAATCATAACATATAACATTATAAAATAGTATAATTTATACTATTCAAATCATACCAATTTAAATTAATATTACATAATGTTTTCAACGCATAAAACATATTTAACCATTACCAATTCTCATATCTAAAAAAAATTTTAAATCCCTTATAATCATAACATATAACATTATAAAATAGTATAATTTACATTATTCAAATCATATCAATTTAAATTAATATTATATAATGTTTTCAACGCATAAAACATATTTAACCATTATAATCCCTTACAATCATAATATATAATATTATCAGCCAATTTATGCTATAACTTATGACATTATGTTTGATGACGCTGTCGAGCTCGCGGATTTTCGGCTATCAAGGCCTCAAGATTTTCAACGCTATAATTTAAGGAAGTGTGTACTGGCAAGTTGCAGTGAACTATTGTACTTGTCGTGCCTGTTTGCGGGAGGGCAATACCGGATCGATTCGGTTGGATAGGATTATTGTGAATCGGACTNTGCAGTAGTTGGATATACACTTGCTTGCTGTCTGGGGACTTCGCTGTCATCTCACACGAGCCCACCACTGAAGTAGATACTGCGGTGAAATTGGGCGACGATGTGCCACACATGTATCCCGATAGGCCCTCAGCTGCACGTGTTAATACACCCAAAAAAACTAACAAAATAATTAATTGAGCCATTTTAGCTTGATAAAATGCAGTAAAACAATTTATTATTCGCGCTCTCTGTGCTTATGAGGCACCTGTCGTTGGCCACTTCTAGTTGCTAACTGCCAGTGCGATATTCGGAAGCGCAAGTTCTACTGCCGGCGTTTTTCTCCTTTTCGTGTCATAAGATACGGTGCTTAGTGGACAATCGGCTAAAATCATTTGTAAAAGGCAGGTGGCTTGCTTTATCATCGTATACATACTCTCACCGTCAAGCGCCGCGCTGCTGGCCATACCTTAGTTTATGCAACTCTTTGTGTCAAGTCTGCATCTCCAATTTCGCGGGCGCATCTCCGGTGCATGAGACTTATGCAGCGAGCTACTGCTTAGTTTGACTTTAGCTTCTGCTTCGCCAACATCGTCTTTCTTCATCATTTTTAAAAGTAAAAAACAAATATATAGAAAAAAATGTCACCCAAAATTAAACAAATTGTGACGGTGCCAATCAGCAACAGCGTTGGTACCTGGATGTTTACCATCCAGGTGAACCCGAGGGTCAATAAAATTCAATTCCTAATCGGCAGTGGCGTCATCGTAAGTACCCATATATACAAAAAAATACTTTCTCCCACTCAATCTATCAAAGACATTCTTACTAAAAATCCTAAACATCTTTCTTCAAAAATTAAACATCCTTTGTTCTATTTTTGTTATAGGACTCCTTTGATAGGTACGAGAAGTGCCATATAGAGTGTTGGGACGTAAACGTGGGCGAGGAGGCGCCTACCTGTCCCTCCTGCGGCCGCCCAACGGACACGCCGGCCACCTACGTGTATGCGCCTCTACATATGTAAAACACATTACATATAGAGTTGTAACTCAAAATTTGATTTTTCTGTTGTTTTTTTCAAAAAAATAAAACAAAAAATCTAATTAATAAAACATACTGTTAATTCATTGTTTAACCCCTCACGTCCAATTCCTTATTAAATAATTCAAAAAAATTCAACTATTTTAAATTCTAACTGTTTTTTTTTTCTTCTTTTTTTCTTAAAAATTCAATTATTGCAAAAAATTTATAAATTAATTTCAGTCATTGCAAAAAGATTTAAATATTCCAATTGTTGCACAAAAATTTAAATATTTTCAATTATTAAATATTGCAAAAAAAAATTTTAAACATTTAAAAAATCTCAAGTTCAATCATTGCAACAAAAAATTTAAACATTCCAATTATTACAAAAAAAAAAATAAAAATATCTTCAACTATCAAATCAAAAAAATATAATATTAGTTCTCCTTGTCTATATGCAGTTGTTCGTTGCAAGCTCGCTGCTGTTCGCTGCATGTGGTAACCTGAAACGAGCCTTATCATGATTAATATACGCGCTCCGCTCAGCGACTGCGCGTAATATAATAAGCATTGCATTAATTCTCACGATATGCTAGTACGGCTAAGGTTGAAAAAAATGAAAATTTTTTTTTTTAAAAAAAAAATTTTCATTGCAACTACACCGTATGAGCTGATTCGACAT